>NC_041393.1:310851159-310881717 GCF_002162155.2 Triticum dicoccoides | reverse complement strand
TTCATCACTCGGCCGCCCCGCGCGTCCCCATTCGGTTGTGCACGTCTTCACCACTCGGCCGCCCCGCGCGTCGCCACTTGGTTGTGCACGTCTTTGCCACTCGGCCGCCCCGCGCGTCGTCACTCGGCTGTACACATCCTCGCCCCTCGGCCGCCCCGCGCGTCACCATCAGTTGGACATGTCTTCACCACTACACCCAACACGGGAACGAATAAGTTTCTCGTATGATCAAACCTCATATCGCACTCTGTAGCAGGCTTACCTCTTTCGAGCATCACTCGGGGGCTGCGCACCATGCCGCCCTCAGGGGTTACGCCCATTTGATCAACCTGTTGATCACATCAGGAATATTTTTCTGACCATACATGCTCGGTCCGCCGAAGATCTATAAGGGTAGCACCATCCACTCGGACGATCGCCCAAATCATTACCTGGAGTCATCTTCAGGACTGCGAAGGGTGAAAATGACGTTCCTCTACAAATACACTTGGCCCTTATTCTAGGCTCCAAGGCGTCAGTTTCACAAACTTGGACTCAGAGATGGCATGTGCTGGTGTTCCCCCGGGATAATGAGTAGCCCCTCTCCGGAGAATCAACCCACACGCTAGTCACGCCACTTGGGTTTCATGGCACGTCCACATCGGACCACTAGTCTATCTCCTCCGGAGACATACGAGTGCCACCATGTTTTTCCTTGCAGTCAACATACCCCGATCAGTCGCGAAGCACGTCCACTCGGACAAATACCCCTTTCATGCAAAAGGGTGAAAACAAGAAGCTAACGGTCAATGTAAGAAGTACTACTGGAACAAATACCACAAGGATTCTTCCCAAAGTGGGGGCTTGATCTCCAAGATGAGGGGATACAAGGAGCAAAGCTCTCTAGTGTCTATCAAAGCTCTCTAGTGTCTTATCAAATACTTTGCTAACCTCTAGAACAAGCTAGGTGAGGAGTACTTATAGGCTAGGGCCGAAATTGAGGAAAAACGGGGGTACATGGGTCTTTTACCCTTAGTGCACGCAAACACAAGCTGGACGGGTCCGGGCACCCGGTGCAAAGGGGTCCGAGCACCCGGAGGTCACCGAGAAGAGGGGGGCTGGGCACCCGGGGTGGTAAGGGGCGCGCTAGACTGCGGCTGTAGGAGGGCCGGGCACCTGGGGCCATTTGGCCGGGCACCCGGGGTGGCCCAAGTCAGCGCCAGGCGGGGGAGCCGGGCACGCGGGGGCAGTGGCCTGGGCACCCGGGGCGGCGGGGCAGCGCCCAGGCTGGGTGGCCGGGCACCCAGGGCGTCCAGGGCCAGCTCCCAGCCGGAGGCCGGGCACCCGGGGGCAGAGGGGGCCGGGCACCCGGGGTGTCCAGAGCTTCCGCGTCTTCATGCCCTTCTCCTCCCTCTTCCATAGTTGCTTGTATCTTCGTCCTCGCCTCTTCACGGTCATCTTCTTGGTACCTAAGAATGCACAATGTCTTCGTTTGAGGTAGGACCCAACTCTCACGTGAATTCGAATGGAGTTCGAAGAGGAAGGAGTTAACTTCGGTTTCAATGACACGTGCGCGAGCTCTCGTCATTTGTCCTCTTAGTGCTTGCGGTGGTGAGGGGACGTCCATGGGGATGGTCGAGGGATGCTCCGCATCAGATATGAAGGTGAGTGATTATGCGGGCCTGTTGTAGGTCATGTGGATTGACCGCGAATGCCCGCTCTGATCGAAGGGGTGAGAAGGGCATTTGGAGTGCTCCAAACCCGTTTTGCAGTTGTTTGAGGACCTGCAAGAATATGAGATGCAGAGACGTTGTGGGAAGTGCAACATGTGTGATCATGCACACCATGATTGTGGAGGATGAGGGTGACGGAGTTCGTCATGGTCTGGAATTTGAGCACATGGGTGATCCTATCCAACTTACAAATCATAATCCGGCGACGTTCGCTAAAGGACGGGGATGCAAACACATCATTCTTCCACAGGCAGAGCACCTACTGCCGACAGAAGAGTAGGATGCACAACATCACCTCCGCGATTGCGTCCTCATCGAGCACATCGACGTGGAGGAAGCGACTTTCTTACACTTTGATGGCCCACTGGGCACCTCTGTCGATCGCGACTGCACGCTGAACCTTGTGGCGCAACATGGAGGAGATATGGAACACAATAAAGCGGCTTCCTGCACGCAAGGCGCCGGGCCCTGACGGCTCTACTTCCGAGTTCCTTCGTGCCTCTTGGCACATGGTTAAGCAGGACATTGTGGACGTTTTCCAGCAGCTCTACGACATGCGCGGACAAGGATTTTGCCGCCTCAACCAAGTGCTCCTTACCTTGCTGCCCAAGCGCGTCGATGTTGTCGGATTCCCTGATTGCAGGTCTATTAGTCTGATCCATCTTGTCGCTAAGTTCGCGAAAACACTCTTGCTACGCCGTGCCTCTAAGTTGTTTGGCCTCGTCAGCTCGAACTAGAACGCTTTCGTCCCAGGGCACAACCTTCTCGGTAACTTTGTCCTGGTCAAGCAATCAGCCTACCTACTCCACTAGCTCAAGGCCCCTAGAGTCCTCCTCATGCTTGACCTCGTGAAGGCCTTCGATTCCATCTCATGGCAGTTCCTCTTTGAGGTATTGCGTCGGTATGGCTTTAGGGATCGCTTCCTAGAATGGCTTGCAATCCTGCTACCTTTGGCGAGCACGCGAATCCTCAATGGAGCCCCTAGACCGCCAATTTGGCACCGCCACGGCCTCCGACAAAGCGACCCGCTGTCCCCATAGCTCTTCGTCCTCGCGCGTGGATGTGCTTGGGCGTTTGATCAGTCATGCCGTCTCTCTTGGTATCAGCCGCACCCGCGACGCTCCATCCCGGCAATCTCACTAAACGTTGTCGATATCGTGTTGTGTTGTCACCCATCGCCAGCTGAGGTCATTGTGGTGAAGGAGACCCTTCAGCTATTTGGCCATGCCTCGGAGCTCCGCGTCAACTTCGCCAAGAGCTCCGCCACCCTCCATTGCGACATCGGCATAGCAACACCTGTTGTCTAGCTCCTGGGGTGCCCAATCGTTGAGCTCCCACTCACTTGGGAATTCTACTCACGGTGAGACGCCCCACCGCCTCGCAGCTGCAGCCTCTCGTGTATACGGCACAAGGACAACTTCCATCTCGGAAAAGAGGACTCATGAACAAGGTTGGGCGCCTCGCAACAGTCAAGTCTGTCCTCTATGCGATCCCCATACACCAGCTGCTGGTCTTTGCTCGTCCAAGAAAATCATCAAGCATCTCGAGAAGATTGAGATAGGGTTCCTGTGGGCTGGGTGCGAGGCTGCCAATAGCGGGCAACTGCCATGTCAATTGCGCCGAACTTGCCACCAATTGAGTTTGGAGGCCTCGGCATCCCAGACCTAGAGCGAACCGGGCTGGCGCTTCGCTTGCGATGGCTCTGGTTGAGCCGCACTGATAGAAACTGAGCATGTAGCAACTTAGACTTGCAGTTCTGTGCCGAGGAGTGAGCTCTATTCTTTGCCTCCACCTTGATGGCAATGGGTGATGGCTGATGGAGTCACGTACCTAGGGTAGGGTCACGGACCTGATCTAAGTACCCTGCCCGAGGACACCCTTAGAAGAGGTCACCTTCCAGTCGACCTACGAAGGACTCACTCGACTGACTTGAAGGACTCGACCACGAAGACTCACTCGACCACCAGAAGGTCAAGAAGCACTCTGCACTGCAACGGCCTGTAATTAAGTAGACTTTATGATAGTAAAGACACTTTATGTGGGGCGTTACCTGTAACGCCCTGGGCTTAATACACCTTAAACCCTTCATTACGTGCGCTGGCTGGGGTCCTGGCGCACTCTATATAAGCCACCTCCCTCCACAGGCAGAAGGATTCGGCACCTTGTAATCCATATACACATAATCCACTCGACCGCCTCCGGGCTCCGAGACGTAGGGCTTTTACTTCCTCCGAGAAGGGCCTGAACTCATACATCTCTTGTGTTTACAACCTCTCCATAGCTAGGACCTTGCCTCTCCATACCTACCCCCCACTCTACTGTCAGACTTAGAACCACGACAGTTGGCGCCCACCGTGGGGCAGGTGTTTTAGCGATTTTGTGGAGAAGTTGCGATTCTTCCGAGTACTTTCATCATGGTGGCTGCTGGAGTTTTGGTCGAGGGTCGAGAGATCCGTCTCGGTGCTCTCACCTTCGTCGCCGACGACTCCGCCTGGCTCCAGGAGGCTCCACTCGACGTCGATGCGCTCCCCGTCCGCGGTGCGACGCATTTTCGCGCATGTGTCCGCGGCGTTCTGCTGCGGCAACCGTCGACCCCGTATCGGTCGGCTCCCCCGTCGGCCACCCTCCCGGTCTCCCGCCAGCGTAAGCGCTCGGGGCGGTCGAGGCTTCAGCGGTGGATGAGGCACGCGGTGGCTCGCCAGACGGCCACCACCCAAGTTGCGGCAATCGAGCCCAACGAATCTCTCTACGGCCTGTTCGATCTGTCGACTGGCTCCGTAGAGACTGCATCCGAGTGCGATAACAGTGATCCAGCGGCGGAAATCCTGATGGTCGACGGGCCCCGCAGTCCCCCTGGCTTCGCCCGTGATGGTGGGGCAGGCGACGGAGGCGACCCCGCACGAGACCACGAAGAGTACCAGCCCGAGCCACTCGACTCTCTGCAAATAGAGGAACTTCGCCGCAGGAACGTGGATGCCTGCGTACTCCCATCGCAGGAGAAACCCCCGAGGCTCGCGCCTTGGAGGAGGCGCGTTTGGCCAATTTGGCCGAACGCACTCGACTGGAGAATCTTCAGCGAGCACTCGACGAGCGCGCGCGGCAACGAGTTCCCGACACCAGTCGACGTCAACTCTTCCCGCCGACTCAGGTATATCGAACCCCAATCCAGAATTTAGCAGCTGCGACCCGTATTGCAGAGTCCATCCAGCCCTCTCAGTCGGAAGCTGGCAGGGGCTTGATGCAGATCAGGGATCTGCTTCGGGCAGCAGGCGATCAGAATTCGGCCGTATCGCAGTCGCGCAACAGAATTCACAGTCGATCCGTCGCTGCGAATACTGTTCAGTCGGCTCACAGCCCCAGATCGCCTCCGCGGCGTGAAGGGCGCGATAATCGACGAGACCAATATGGAGACCGACACGACCGAGATGATAGGCGTCGAGTGCCCAATTCCCCTCCGAGGGGTGGGTCTTACGCTCCTCGGCAGCTAGATGACAGACGTCAGCTCAGTGCGGGGCGAAGAGTTCCAGTCGACCCTAGAGAACTAGGCTTCGACGCGTGATCCATTATCGTGCAAGGCTTGGTCGACCGGAACAGAGCCCATCGAGGTGGACTCGACAGAGATGCGCCCACAAGCAGTCGAGTGCATGTTTCTGGTCCTGAATGTTTCAGCAGAGCTATCAGAGCCGCAGTGATCCCTCCCAATTTCAGGTTGGCAACAGGAGTCAGCAAGTTCACTGGTGAGTCTAAGCCTGAAACTTGGCTTGAGGACTACCGAGTGGCGGTTCAGATTGGTGGTGGGAACGACGAGGTGGCCATGAAGCATTTGCCCCTCATGCTGGAAGGTTCTGCCAGGGCATGGTTGACTCAATTACCTCCTAGCAGCATTTACACTTGGGAAGATCTGTCCCGAGTGTTCATCAGAACGTTTGAAGGAACTTGCAAGCGACCGGTTGGATTGACGGAGCTGCAAGTCTGCGTGCAGAAGACCAATGAGACCCTCAGGGAGTATATTCAGAGATGGATCACTTTGCACCATACTGTGGAGAATGTGTCTGATCATCAGGCAGTCTGCGCCTTTAAGGATGGTGTCAAGAACAGAGAATTGAGTTTGAAATTTGGTCGAACCGGTGACACGACCTTGAGTCGGATGATGGAGATTGCTACCAAGTACGCCAACGGCGAAGAAGAAGACCGACTCCGAAGCGGCAAGCACAAGCCGAGTCAGTCGGAAAAGGGAAACACCAGTCGGAAACAGAAGCGGAAGGCTGAACCGGCAGCTCCTGGGGAGGCTCTGGCCGTGACTCAGGGAAAGTTTAAAGGGAAACCAAAAGGATCCTGGAACCCTAAGAAGGTAAAGGATAAAGAAGGGAACGACGTGATGGATATGCCGTGTCACATCCACACGAAGAAAGACGAAGAGGGGAATATCATCTACCCGAAACATACCACTCGCCAATGTCGACTCCTGATCCAGTAGTTTCAGGGAAAACAGTCTAAAGACAAGGAGAAGGAGTCGGACAAGGCCGAAGACAAGGAGGACAGTGAGGAAGGATATCCGCATATCAACTCCACTCTGATGATCTTTGCAGATGTGGAAAGCAAGAGTCGATTGAAAGTTATTAACCCTGAGGTGAACATGGTTGCCCCAGCAAAAGCAAATTATCTGAGATGGTCCCAAACACCCATCACATTCGACCAATCTGATCACTCGACTCATATTGCCACCCCTGGGAGGCAAGCTTTGGTGGTCGATCCAGTTGTCGAAGGCACTCGACTGACAAAAATGCTGATGGACGGTGGTAGTGGGCTGAATTTGTTGTATGCAGACACACTGAAAGGAATGGGCATTCCGATGTCCCGACCGAGCACCAGTAACATGAGCTTTCATGGAGTTATACCAGGGAAGAAAGCCGAGTCACTCGGCCAAATAGCTCTGGACGTGGTGTTTGGTGATTCGAAACATTTTCGCAAAGAGAAGTTGACGTTTGAGGTCGTGGATTTTCAGAGTGCATATCATGCCATTTTGGGGAGACCAGCTTATGCACGGTTAATGGCTCGACCATGTTACGTGTACCTCAAATTGAAGATGCCCGGCCCCAAAGGAGTGATCACTGTCACCGGTGATCGGAAAAAGGCAGAAGAGTGCTTTCAGAAGGGCTCAAAGATTGCTGATTCCCAGGTGACAGCGGTCGAGTTCGAAGAATACAAGCAAAACGCAGATCCGAGTGACTTGCTGCGATCCAAGAAACTCGCCACAGAATCTGCATTTCAGTCGTCCGGTGAGACGAAGCCTGTTCACACTCACCCGACCGACCCCGATGCAGCTTCGACCCACATCTCCACGACACTCGACCCGAAATAGGAAGAAGCGCTCATCCAGTTCCTCCGTGAGAACTGGGACATTTTTGCATGGAAGCCCGCTGACATGCCAGGTGTTCCCAGGGGACTGGCTGAGCATCGCCTAAGAGTCGACTCATCTGCAAAACCTGTCAAAGAGCATCTTCGGCGGTCCGCCGTCCAGAAGAGAAAAGCCATTGGTGAGGAAGTGGCTCGACTGTTGGCGGCAGGATTTATCCGAGAGATATACCACTCCGAGTGGCTCGTTAATGTCGTCATGGTTCCTAAGAAGGACAAATCACTTCGAATGTGCATTGATTTCAAGCACATCAACCGGGCCTGCCCGAAAGATCATTTTCCTCTCCCTCGCATAGATCAAATTGTTGACTCGACCGCGGGATGCGAGAGATTGTCTTTTCTAGACGCCTACTCCGGGTACCACCAGATCCGTCTGTACGGACCCGACGAGGTAAAAACAACTTTCATCACTCCATTCGGGTGCTTCTGCTATATCACCATGCCATTCGGCCTCAAGAATGCCGGAGCCACATTTATGCGAATGATTTAGAAGTGTCTACTCACTCAAATCAGTCGGAATGTGGAAGCGTATATGGATGATATCGTCGTCAAGTCACGAAAAGGTTCCGACCTGCTCGCTGACCTCGCTGAAACATTTGCCAACCTCAGAAGGTATAATATCAAGCTCAATCCATCAAAGTGCACATTCGGAGTTCCTGGTGGCAAGTTACTCGGTTTTCTCGTTTCCGAGCGAGAGATCGACGCTAATCCAGAGAAGATCGGCACTATTCTCCGAATGAAACGCCCTGTGCGAGTGCACGATGTCCAGAAGCTTACTGGATGCTTGGCCGCATTAAGTCGATTCATCTCACGACTCGGTGAAAAGGCATTGCCTCTTTACCGACTGATGAAGAAGGCAGACAAGTTCGAGTGGACTCCAGAAGCTGATGCAGCGTTTGCCGAGCTAAAAGCTCTGCTCTCCACCCAGCCGGTGCTTGCTGCTCCAATCAGCAAAGAGCCTTTGTTGCTTTATATCGCAGCCACAGGACAAGTCGTCAGTACTGTGCTTACGGTCGAGCGGGAAGAAGAAGGAAAAGCTTTCAAAGTTCAGCGCCCAGTGTATTATTTGTCTGAAGTCTTGACTCCATCCAAGCAAAGATATCCTCATTATCAGAAGCTTGTGTATGGAATATACATGACCACAAAGAAGGTTGCTCATTATTTCTCTGATCATTCCATCACAGTCGTCAGCGACGCTCCACTATCAGAGATCTTGCACAACAGAGATGCAACTGGTAGAGTGGCTAAATGGGCGATTGAACTTCTTCCCCTTGATATCAAGTTTGAGGCAAAGAAAGCCATTAAGTCCCAGGCAATAGCAGATTTCCTTGCCGAGTGGATTGAACAGCAGCAGCCGACTGAAGTTCATTTGGAGCATTGGACCATGTTCTTTGATGGCTCTAAGATGTTGAATGGTTCCGGTGCTGGGGTTGTCCTGGTTTCCCCCAGAGGAGATAAGCTCAGATATGTGCTCCAGATTCACTTTGATTCCTCCAACAATGAGGCAGAATATGAGGCCCTCTTATACGGATTGCGCATGGCCATTTCACTCGGCGTCCGTCGCCTGATGGTCTATGGCGACTCGGATTTAGTGGTCAACCAAGTGATGAAGGAGTGGGACGTGAGAAGCCCAGCCATGACTGGATACTGCAGTGCAGTGAGGAAGCTGGAAAAGAAGTTCGAGGGGTTGGAGCTCCATCATATACCCCGACTGAAAAATCAAGCAGCTGATGATCTAGCAAAGATAGGTTCCAAGAGAGAAGCCATTCCGAGTGGTATGTTCTTGGAGCATATACACACTCCGTCAGTCAAAGAAGATCCTTTCACCGAAGAAGCTCCACAGCCCAAGAGTGCCACAGATCCGACTGAGGTTGAAGTCCCAGCAGTGGTCGACTTGGTCATGGAGGTCTTGGTGGTCATTCCCGACTGGACAGTTCCATATATCGCGTATATCCTGAGAAAAGAGCTCCCGGAGGATGAGGAAGAGGCTCGACAGATCGTCCGTCGATCTAAAGCTTTTACCGTAATCAAAGGACAGTTATACAGAGAAAGCGCGACTGGAGTTGGTCAGAAGTGCATAACACCAGAAGAAGGTCGAATCATCCTTAATGATATCCACTCGGGAACCTGTGGTCATCATGCGTCCTCTCGGACCATCGTGGCCAAAGCATACCGAGCCGGATTTTACTGGCCAAAGGCGAATGAGATGGCAAAGGAAATAGTGGATAAGTGCGAAGGATGTCAGTTCTACTCGAATATGTCACACAAGCCTGCATCAGCTCTAAAGACCATTCCACTCGTCTGGCCTTTCGCAGTATGGGGTTTGGACATGGTCGGTCCTTTGAGAACAGGTCGAAGTGGCTTCACGCATGTACTGGTGGCAGTCGACAAGTTCACCAAGTGGATTGAGGCTAAACCAATCAAGAACCTTGACGCCGGTGCTGCTGTTAGCTTCATCAGGGAACTGATATTCAGATATGGAGTCCCGCACAGCATCATTACGGATAATGGGTCGAACTTTGACTCGAAGGAATTCAGAGATTTCTGTAACTCTCAAGGCACACGAGTCGACTACGCTTCAGTCGCCCATCCGCAGTCGAATGGACAAGCAGAGCGAGCCAATGGCCTGATTCTCAAAGGATTGAAACCCCGACTGATGCGTGATCTCAAGCATGCAGCTGGAGCTTGGGTCGACGAACTTCCCTCGGTGCTTTGGGGACTGCGGACCACACCTAATCGGTCGACCGGAAGAACTCCATTCTTCTTGGTCTACGGAGCTGAAGCAGTCTTGCCGAGTGATCTTCTCCACAATGCTCCTCGAGTTGAAATCTACAACGAAGCAGAAGCTGAACAAGCGCGGCAGGACGCAGTCGACCTTTTAAAGGAAGAAAGGGAGATGGCTCTGATCCGGTCGACCATCTACCAACAAGATTTGCGTCGTTTCCACGCCAAAAATGTGAGGGGTCGAGCCTTCCAGGAAGGAGATTTAGTTCTCCGAGTGGATCAGAAGAAACAACACAAGCATGCTCCTTCTTGGGAAGGACCCTTCATCGTCACCAAAGTTCTCCACAACGGGGCGTACCGTCTTTACAACGTCGAACATAATATCGACGAGCCCCGAGCTTGGAATGCGGAACTACTCCGCCCATTTTACACTTAAGTTTAATCACTCGGATGAGTTGCAATAAAGTACTTCTGTAGTTCATGGATCTCAAAATAATACTGCCATAGTTCCTCCATAATTTTTTGTCCAATAAAATTTTCCCCTCAGTGGGTGACTTAGCCGCGAATCCGTTTCGCCTAAGTTTGTAAAAATCCTACCGAGTGGTGAGCCAGACTCCCACTCAGAGGCTTAGTTGCCAATCCGTTTCGCCTAAGATTAAATAAAATCCTACCGAGTGGTAAGCCAGACTTCCACTCGGAGGCTTAGCTGCGAATCCGTTTCGCCTAAGATTAAATAAAATCCTACCGAGTGGTAAGCCAGACTTCCACTCGGAGGCTTAGCTGCAGTCCAAGTACTCGCCTAAGATATAAAAGTCCTATCGAGTGAAGAGCAAACCTCTCACTCGGAGGCTTAGCTGCAGCCCAGTGCTCGCCTAAGATATAGAAATCCTACCGAGTGAAGAGCAAACCTCTCACTCGGAGGCTTAGCTGCAGCCCTGTGCTCGCCTAAGATATAGAAATCCTACCGAGTGAAGAGCAAACCTCTCACTCGGAGGCTTAGCTGCAGCCCAGTGCTCGCCTAAGATATAGAAATTCTACCGAGTGAAGAGCAAACCTCTCACTCGGAGGCTTAGCTGCAGCCCAGTGCTCGCCTAAGATATAAAAATCCTACCGAGTGAAGAGCAAACCTCTCACTCGGGGGCTTAGCTGCAGCCCAGTGCTCGCCTAAGTGGATTAAGGAATAAGTCGACTGCAATGAGCGTCTTGCTTTGAGCCTGCAAAAGACATTTCGAACCAAAAGCAATCATATTCAAACACCAAGTTCAAGTTGGGATCGATTCCAAAAGGAACCGAAAGTGCTCAGACACTAAGCCTGTTAAAGTTTATCGGTTACAACTCCACTCGGCATACCGAGGCAAATTTAAAGCGTCAAGCGTAGAAGAAGTTTTTTACCCCTCCTGTGGAGGGCTGGAAGGTGCAACAAACTCATCAAGATCAATTCCATCTGCGATCCGAGTGGCAGCAGCAAGGAAAGTTTCCATAAAGGACCTGAAGTCGTGTTTCTTGGTGTTGGCCACCCGGAGGGCCGCCAGCTTGTCTTCTCGCGCATCTTTGCAGTGGACTCGGGCCAGACACAGAGCAACATCTGCACCGCACCGAGCCGAGGACTTTTTCCACTCCTGCACTCGACCAGGGACTGTGTTCAAGCGAGCCATCAGCGACTCGAGGTCGTTCTGGAGTGTCTCCCCAGGCCAGAGCGTCGAGTCGATGCGAGATGTGGCGACCTTCAGCCTTGCAAGATAGTCCACGACAGCTGCAACACGGGACTCCAGTCGGAAAACATTCATGGCAACTTCGTCGTTCACCGGAGAATTGACGGGGTCAAGGTTTGGTTCTAGCCGGCTAGTTTCTTCTTCAAAGTTTTGACAAAATTCTGCAAGGACGATCACCGAGTCAAGGCAATGGTCGAATGGAAAAACCACGGTTGGAAATGATTGCCGAGCATAGAGATTTACCTTCAAGCATAAGAAACAGCTTCTTGGCAAGACCATTCAGGAAGGCCTCCAGATCTTTTTTCTTCCCAAGAGCAGCTTTCAGATTGGTATTTTCTTGCTCAAGCTTTGCGACTGAAGCTAACTTCTCGTCAACAAGCTTGATCTTCTCAGCTAGTTCAAGGTCTTTCTTCCGTTGGGCCTCCCTCACCTTACCTGCAAGTTACAGCAAGATCAGATTTTGAAACAAATGAAGGGAAAAAGCAGTCGTCAAGGTCTCACCAAACATACCTTCGGTCTCCTCCTTTGCCTTCGTCAGATTCTCCTGAACCAGTTTCAAATTCAGCTCGAGCTGAATGTGCTTGTTTTCCAGCTCAGAGTAGCGAGCCACAAGATCATAGGAGTTCTGCGAAGAACCAATCGACTAAATGTCAAATATAATTCACTTCCGAGTGAAAAAGGAAAAATCACGCGTTTCTAAGACTACAGCCGAATACAAGCATTCGACCGTAGTCTCGGGGACTACACCCAGTGGGTGCACTCAGCGTGCCCCCACTAATCCTATTGAAGATAAAGTCGACCAGTCGACCTCAAAAAAGAGATATATTCTTTAAGACTGTAATCGACTGCCAGCAATCGACCACAGTCTCGGGGACTACACCCAGTGGGTGCACTCAGCGTGCCCCCACCGGTTTGCGAAATTATAAAGCCTAAGGCCGACTGCCAGCAGTCGACCTTAGCCTTGGGGACTACACCCAGCGGGTGCACTCAGCGTGCCCCCGCTAACACGGAGTTTAACTCGACACACCCACTGGGTGACTACTATAAATTCTGGAAAGAAAAGTTTTTGATAGCATATCCTAACAGAACAAACGGTGGTCGACTGACCTGAACATTGCTTTGGAGGGCGGAACTGGCGTCGTAAGCTGCCTGGCTCGCATCCCGAATGGTCTTCAACTGCTCCATCATGATCCCTGCCTGGCGTATCGCCTCCTTCGCTGCGCCAGCTTGGTCCTCTGGGACGTGGTGCGTCGTGAAGAGGGAGGGCTGCGGAGCACTCGTCAGTGGATCTGCGAAGGACACGGTGTGTCGAGTGGTGTTCTCCTCCTCCGCGACCAGAGTCTCAGACACCGTCACATCCTGGGTCACCCTGCTGGCAGACGCTTTCCTACTCCTTCTGTACTTCAGCGGTTCCTCATCTTCATCATCATCAGGGAGAGTGATAACAACATTGGATGGAGCTACAGAAAAGAATCAGGATTAGATCATGAGTCAGTCGACTAAAGATGGTGTTAAGAGTATAGTACCAGGTTTTGAGGTTGCTGCGTCCTCCATCTCATGGTCGTCAGCCCGGGCCGAGGTCTCAGAAGTAGCAGCACTGCAACTCCAAAGAGTCAATCGACTAACTCCAGCGCCAACCAGAGATAAAGTTCACACAAAACAAGAAGACTTAAGCAACACGATTACCCTGATATGGTGGGGATGGACACCTTCATCTTCGGCAGGTGCTTGGTCGGCTTCGACGGGGCCGCCCTGGGCTGCTTCGACGCCTTTTCAGTCGGCGCCGGAGAGGTGGTCCGAGGGCGCTTGGTCGACTGTGTAACAGTCGCAACCCCCTCGTCGCGTTCGGTCGCAGGGTCATGGACAAGTTTCGACCGCCTTTCCGAGCGCGGTGGTGCGACCTCCTCCTCCTCCTCCTCTCCCTCGTCCTCATCGTCATCATCATCATCGTCATCATCATCATCATCAGCCTCAGCGGCGTCCGGGTCCCACTCCTCCTCCTGGCTCTCGCCCCCGCTCGCTTCTCCCTCCTCGGTCGGAGCCTGTGCTCCATTGGGCATCGAGTACAGCTCAGTGAGGGCTTGATAGACATCAAGACAAAGATCAGTCGACAGATCAGCAGAGAAAACAGAAATAAATGTGACGAGAATACAATGGGAAGTGGAGCAGACATACCTTGTTTGGATCACTGTGGCAGTCGAGTGGAGGAATCCTTCTGGCTCCGCGAGGGTTATCTTTGTTCCCAGTAACAGCGGCCATCCACCTTTCGAGAGTGGTATCGTCGACTGTTTCTGGATTGACCCGAGTCACATCCTCAGTCCCGCAGTACAACCATATGCAATGGCTCCGGAACTGAAGAGGCTGGATTCGACGCCTAAGGAAAATCTCCAGGAGATCCATACCCGTCACTCCCTCCCGAACCAACTGAACTACGCGCTCCATCAGCATCTTCACGTCAGCTTTCTCCTCCGGAATCAACTTCAGAGAGGAGGGCTTGTTCACTCGGTCCATGGTAAATTGAGGGAGTCCACTCGATTGCCCCGGCGTCGACTGATCCTGGCAGTAGAACCAGGTCGACTGCCAGCCTCTGACTGACTCGGGAAATGTCATGGCTGGGAAGGTGCTCTTGTTCCTCACCTGGATCCCCAGACCTCCACACATTTGGACAACTCGGGTTCTTTCGTCACCTGGGCTCGCCTTCTTCACGGTTTGAGAGCGACACGTGAATATGTGCTTGAACAAGCCCCAATGCGGTCGACAGCCCAGAAAACTCTCACACATGGACACAAACGCGGCAAGATAGGCGATAGAATTCGGGGTGAAGTGGTGGAGTTGCGCTCCAAAGAAGTTCAAGAAACCACGGAAGAAAATACTCGGCGGCAAAGAGAATCCGCGATCGACATGGGTAGCCAGAAGCACGCACTCACCCTCTTCCGGCTGGGGCTGCCACTCTTTCCCCGGAAGCCTCGCAGCTCCATGAGGGATCAGGCCCTCGTTGGCCATGTCGAGGAGATCCTTCTCCGTGATGGTCGACTGGATCCAATCTCCCTGGACCCAGCCTTTCGGCAGGCGAGATCTAGACGAAGACCCGCCGCGGCTGGTGGATCTCCCCTTCGCCTTCTCCGTCGCCGACGCCTTCTTCGCGCGCTCCAGCGCCGCCGTCTTCTCCTTGACCATGGCTACCGGCGAGGCGCGTGAGGAGAAGTTGTGCGGAGGCGAGAGCGTGCGCGTTGGGCGGAGACGAAGGGAGCAGAGAGAGAATGCTGAGGCACTGTTCAAAAAACCCTCGCCGGGCGCATTTATAAGATCCCTTCCGAGTGGATGACAGGTGGGCCCGGTCGATCTAATCATATCCTGTAACAGTTGCGCACGCGTGATACGTGGCGAAAAAAGCGGCGCGGGAATCGAGGCGTCTATGCCCCGTCCCATCCGAGCGCCGCGGTCCGCTCCGCTTCGCGCGCTCCCCCAAATTCCGTATCCCGCGGAATCCGCGGACGGCAGATCAGTCTGCCAGACGCGGGATTTCCTGCGATCCGTCGCTCGGAAATCAGCGAAGTCCAAAAAGATCACTCGACGAAGAAGAAGAATGGATCGAGTCGACTGAAGAAAAGTTGTTCACTATCAACAGAGAGAATTTTTTGGTTCAAAAACAACGCACAACCATTATGCAAAAGTTAATCGGAAACAACATCAACTCCTTCATCACTCAAGCCTCAATCCATTCGGGGGCTAATGATGGAGTCACGTACCTAGGGTAGGGTCACGGACCTGATCTAAGTACCCTGCCCGAGGACACCCTTAGAAGAGATCACCTTCCAGTCGACCTACGAAGGACTCACTCGACTGACTTGAAGGACTCGACCACGAAGACTCACTCGACCACCAGAAGGTCAAGAAGCACTCTGCACTGCAACGGCCTGTAATTAAGTAGACTTTATGATAGTAAAGACACTTTATGTGGGGCGTTACCTGTAACGCCCCGGGCTTAATACACCTTAAACCCTTCATTACGTGGGCTGGCTGGGGTCCTGGCGCACTCTATATAAGCCACCTCCCTCCACAGGCAGAAGGGTTCGGCACCTTGTAATCCATATACACATAATCCACTTGACCGCCTCCGGGCTCCGAGACGTAGGGCTTTTACTTCCTCCGAGAAGGGCCTGAACTCGTACATCTCTTGTGTTTACAACCTCTCCATAGCTAGGACCTTGCCTCTCCATACCTACCCCCCACTCTACTGTCAGACTTAGAACCACGACAATGGCCGCACCACCTTATTTTGGGAGGACCAGTGGATCGGCGGGCGCTCAGTCAGCGAGATTGCTCCGCATCTTTCTGACTGCGTCGCTAAGCGCCGCCGAAAACTACGAACCGTCTCTAATGGACTTCTGGCCAACAGTTGGGCTTGTAACATCCATGGCGCGCTGGGCGTCTACAAGATCGGACAGTACATCCAGCTCTGGTATGCCGCCGGGCACACCACCCTGACCACGAAGCCCGATCACCTACTATGGAAGTGGACTTCGAGTGGTGTTCACTCTGTGAAATCCTGCTATCAGGCCACCATCCAGGGCTCGCTCCGCAGTAGCTCCTGAAGTTCATTTGGAGGAACGCCACCTCGGGTGTGCTTCTTCCACCGACTAGCTGACCGGGATCGGTGCTGGACTGCCTTGTTCGCCGCGGCCTCCAGCATCGCACCTCATGCCTCCTCTGTTGCCAGAGCCCCGAGTTGACACGCCACCCGCGTCTCTGCTACCCGTTCCTCAGGCAGGTTTGGCACGAGATGCTTGCCTGGCTGCGCATGTCTTGCACACCGCCGGACGATGAAGCCTCCCTCCTGGACTGGTGGCACGCTGCTAAACAACACACCTCAAAACCCATGCGCAAAGGGCTCACCCCCATTGCCCTGCTCACCCCATGGATGATTTGGAAACACCATAAGGAATGTGTCTTCGAGGGTGCCCAACCATCTGTCAGCAGCCTGGTTGCGAAGATAAGGGATGAGGCGAAGCTTTGGGCCAGAGCTGGTGCTTCCGGACTCCATGACACTATGCCTCGGTCTTGGGATGTACATTAATTTCCTTGCATTGCTCATTACCTGTGCCTCTCGAGGATTGTAACTTCAACTCTTCCTTTTCAATGAAAAGAAACGCAAGTCTCTGCGTTTTTGAAAACAAGGATCCAACATCCAGGTCTATATGATCACTATAGATAGCATTAGAGTTAGATCCTGATCTAGACATCTTGCAAGCAGACAACTAAGCAGACCACTGAGCAAAGCCGGCCAACAAATACCTGTGGATGATATATAGATGAGAAGCAGAGGTAAGATACACATGGATACAAAGAAAGTAATAGAAAAATTAAAATGACGCAATTTTTAGTTTTTCGCAAGGTCTGATAGTTTCAGATAGAAATTTAGTCGGTAGTATCAAGTAGTTATAAAGCTGCAGGGCGCACTGCTAAAATAGCGTCGGCAATTCCGAGCAGTAGTTTTGAAGAGTGACATCTTGGACGCTAGCTCAACATTGTTCTGGTCGTATCAAGAGGTACTACTACGATGGTTTTAGGCTCTGTAAAAGATTTGAAATTACAGAATGAAAATCGGTGGATTTTCAGTGTATCTTGCATGGACTGTGGGGTGTTTGAGAAGAATATATTGGCCTAAAGATTGATCTAGCCTTAAAATTAAACATGGATTAGGGGTAGGGTTTGCAAATACCCTAACCTGGCGGTTGCAGACTACGACAAGTACGACGGAAGATTTACTGTATTGCGTCAAGCAGATTTAGCGGAGAAAGTGCATGGAAATGTCGAAAGTGACAATGATGATGGCAGAGGCGATTGGAAAGCTTGAGCACAACAAGCACATATGGATCGAAGTGAACCTGTAGAGGTGCGTACTAGGGTGCTTAAGTCGCACACTGACCGATAGTACCGTAAACAAAGGGACCATTGGTACCGAGCCTTTGGTTTAAAGCAGTGCCAGGGATGAAAGATTAAAATCCACGAACAAACAAGATAAATATTTGATAACTCCTATAGAGATTTTACCGGAGGTTTCAAACACCTTAGAGAATTTTTGAAGGTGGAAACTTGGTCGGTAGTTCTTGGAACATCATCCAGTACTTCCAGGGTTTGCAGAACAAATGATCGTGTGCATAGATGGAGTAGAATTTAGGTAAGATGAGCATAGATAGAGACTAGAGAATCCCATGTGTTCTTGTCACTTCCAATTGGCAAACAGAAAGACAAGCCAAAGCAACAATTGGATGATCTTGAACAAATACATGCATACCAACATGATTCTAGTCCTTGTAGCTAAAAGAAAAAGAAGCAAAACAAAAGACAACAAACTAGAGAGTTTGTCAGTGACCTGTCACCTTATATGTGTTATATTAAGTGATGTCTTTTGGCCTTTTGCATTATAGTCTCTTGGTATCCTCTTGTAGCCTTTTGGCATTCTCATGTATGTGTATATATGTTGGCATTGGCCTCCTAATAATACAAGTTGCTATTCTCAACATGGTATTAGAGCTCTAGGTATTTTTTAACGCACGCGCAACTCGTGCTGCTCCCGATCCAATCTCCTACACGGCCACCGTTCTCTTTCCTGCTGGTCGTGATTTTGTTTTTGCCTGCGTCCATCTCCAACTACGGGAACTTTGCATCAAAGCTAGCTAGTTGATCCAGCCGCTGGCTAGTTGTTGACCTCCCGTGGAATCACTGTGAATCGATTTGGCCCTCACATGGAATCCGCTGGTCTTAATCGATCCAGCCGCTGGCCGCTCGGCCTCCTCCAAGGTCGCTGCTGGCCGTGGGCCTCGTCCGCGCCGCTGCTGCTTTCTGCGGCTGTCGGCCGCCGGCCCCGTCTTCGCCATTGCTGCTGCCGCCGTCCTCGTCCGCGCACTGCTGCCTTCTGCGGCACCACCGGTCGCCGGCCCTGTCTGCGCCGCTGCTACTCGCCCCGTTCGCGACGCTGTTGTCTTCCGCGGCTGCCTGCGGGGTGCTCGCGTGGTTACGTGTGGCTGCTGCTGTTTCTTGTTCGGGTGTCTACTGCTCCACATTGCGACTCTATCTAATTGATTTGGTCCTGTTCGGCTGGCTTTTCGTCTGATTGATCTGCTGCTGGTTCTGCCCACTCTCATATTGGCTAGTTGAGTCTTGGGTGACCTTTGCTACTCTAAAAAAAAGACAGAAAAGGAGCACCATGTCTTTGGCGTCATCTGGCTATGTTGCCATCCCGCGCTGCCCGGTGTTATTTGATGGGGCTAACTATGCCAAGTTCATTGCCTTTATGCACATTCACATGCGTGGCATTCGTCTCTGGGGTGTTCTTTCCGGTGAGGTCCCCTGTCCTCCGCGCCTAGTGCCTCCTGTGGCTCCTACCCCACCGCCGACGCCACCAGCTCTTGACGCAGATGCTTCTGATGCTGATAGGGCTGCAACCAGGGTTGCTGCTGATGATGCGGGTGCCACTTATGACCAGGAGGTCTTGGATTATTCAAATGCTCTTTCTGTTTATCGTGACGATCTGGCTGCTTACACTCAGTGGTGTGATGATGACGCTCGTGTTGCGACTATTTTCACTTCCAGTGTTTTGCCTCAGTTTGCTTCTGAGTTTATAGGCCTCGGTACTGTCTTTGAGATGTGGACTCATCTTCGTCAGTGCTATCAACCCTCTGGTGATGCTCTCTACTTGTCTGTGGTCCGTCAGGAGTATGCTCTTTAGCAGGGAGACTCCACTATTGATGAGTTCTACACTCAGAGTTCTGCTATCTGGCGCCAGCTTGACTCTCTCGCACTACTGTTTGTGGCACTTGCCCGTGTTGCCAGACTGTGAGGTCAGACTTGGGAGTTTCAGCGCGTCTATGAGTTCTTGTCACGGCTCCATGGGGAGTTTGAGCCTCGACGTGCTCAGTTGTTTGCTCGTGGCCGTGTTCCTATTTCTGAGGTGTTTTCCGAGCTTCGTGCTGAGGAGACTCGCCTCCGTGGTGCTGGTTTGCTTCAGGTTCCCTCTGTGCTCGCTGCTCGAGCTGTTACTCCACCAGTGTCTTCTCGCTCCAGTGCTCCGCCGCTACTGCCCACTCCTTCGGGTAGTGAGACCCGCTCTCGTGAAGGCCGCTCTCGTCCTTGTACTCATTGTGACTACTACAACAGGGATGGTCACCCCGAGTCTGACTGCTTCAAGAAGAAATGTTATGCGTAATATGGAGCGCAATTCTTCTTCTGGGACTCGTGCTTCTTCCTCGACGCCATCTAGTGTCTCCTTGACTGAGCAAGATATTGTGAAGCTCAAGCGTCTACTTGCTGCTTCAGGCTCTTCGACAGGTACTGCAGGCTCTGTGACTGGTGCTTCTAGTGTTGAGCGACCACTGTCTACACAGTCAGGTACATCCCCATGGGTTCTGGATTCTGGAGCTTCATTTGATATGTCTTCCGATTCTTCTATCTTGTCCTCTCGTAGATCTCTTGATTTTCCTATTAATGTTCTTACTGCTGATGATACTCCTCTTCCTGTTGCGTGTCAAGGCACTCTTGCCACTTCCTTTTATGTTCCAGATGTTTCTCATGTGCCTCGCCTTACTATGAACCTATTTTTTGCGGGTCAGCTTACTGATTCTGGTTGTCGTGTCATTCTTGATGTTGATTCTTGCACTATCCAGGATCGCCACACGAAGGCTCTGGTTGGGGCTGGCCCGCGCCGCCATGATTCTCAGGGGCTTTGGGAGTTGGACTGGCTTAATGTTCCTTCCGCTACCACCACACTCGCCAGTCCATCTGCCTTCGTCGCTTCAGCTACCAGCTCCTTCCAGCAGTGGCATCATCGACTTGGTCACCTTTGTGGTTCTCGACTATTGTCTTTAGTTCGTCGTGGTCTTCTGGGGCCTGTCTCAGGAGATGTCTCCTTACAATGTCAGGGTTGTAGGCTTGGTAAACAAGTTCAGTTACCTTATCCTACTAGCAAGTTAGTGTCTTAGCGCCCTTTTGATTTAGTACATTCAGATGTGTGGGGTCCGGCTCCCTTCTATTCCAAAGGGGGCCATCGATACTATATTATTTTTATAGATGATTTCTCTCGCTACACTTGGCTTTACTTCATGTCTTCTTGTAGCGAGGTTCTCTCTATTTATAAGCGTTTTGCCTCCATGGTCCACACTCAGTTCTCTACACCTATTCGTGTGTTTCGTGCTGATTCTGCTGGCGAGTATATCTCCAAAATGTTGCGTGGTTTTCTTGCTGAGCAGGGTACTCTTGCTCAATTCTCTTGTCCCGGTGCTCATGCTTAGAATGGCGTGGCTGAGCGCAAGCATCGTCACCTTCTTGAGACAGCTCGTGCGATGATGATTGCCGTCTCTCTTCCGCCTCATTTCTGGGCTGAGGCTGTCTCCACTGCCACATATCTCATAAACATTCAACCCTCATCTGCTCTACAGGGAGCTATTCCTCTAGAGCGTCTTTCTGATCATTCTCCTGATTATTCTGCTCTTTGGATGTTTGGTTGTGCTTGTTATGTTCTCCTTGCCCCCCGAGAACGCACCAAACTAAGCGCTCAGTCTGTCGAGTGTGTTTTTCTGGGCTACAGTGATGAACATAAGGGTTATCGGTGTTGGGATCCTGTCGGTCGACGGATGCGTATTTCTAGGGATGTGACCTTTGATGAGTCTCGTCAATTCTACCCACGACCATCCTCTTCGACCTTTTCAGTAGAGGATATCTCTTTTCTCACATTTCCTGCTACACCTCCCTCTGTGCCTCATATTCCTACTCCTCCTCGTCCCACTATTGTAGATCCGACACCATCTGCTCCTATCGTTTCTTCTCCTTCCTTATTGCATGACACTCCCACCTTCATCACCGATGTCTTCTTCATCTCCATCACCTCCAGTGGTTCCTTCTCATCCCACTTTTCCTTTTCATTATACCCGTCGTCGACGTGTTATGGATGAATCTATTGACGTGCCATCTACTTCTGGTGCACCGTCTTCCTCGTCCCAGCCGACTTATGGTCTTCGGGCTCGACCTTGCCCTCCTCCTGACCGCTATTCTCCTAGCCGATATGGCCTTTCGGTTGTACTTGAGCCTACTTCTTATCGTGATGCTGTTGTTCATCCTGAATGGCAGTTTGCGATGGCAGAGGAGATTGCCGCACTTGAGCGCAACGGCACATGGGATCTGGTTTCTCTTCCTCCCCGTGTTCGTCCCATCACTTGTAAGTGGGTCTATAAGATTAAAACTCGCTCAAATGGTTCTCTCGAGCGTTATATAGCTCGTCTCGTGGCTCGCGGCTTTTAGCAGGAGCATGGTCGTGATTATGATGAGACATTTGCTCCTGTGGCCCATATGACCACTGTCCGCACACTTCTCGCCGTGGCCTCTGTTCGCCACTGGTCCGTGTCACAACTTGATGTTAAAAATGCCTTTCTTAATGGTGAGTTGCATGAGGAGGTTTATATGCAACCACCACCTAGGTATTCAGTTCCCGATGGCATGGTTTGTCGTCTTCGTCGCTCTCTCTATGGCCTTAAGCAAGCCCCCCGTGCTTGGTTTGAGCGTTTTGCCTCTGTGGTCACTGCTGCTGGTTTTTCACCCAGTGATCACGATCCAGTGTTGTTTGTCCACCTTTCTGCTCGTGGTCGCACTCTTCTTGTATATGTTGATGACATGATCATCACTGGCGACGATTCTGAGTACATTGCCTTTGTCAAGGCCCGTCTTAATGAGCAGTTCCTTATGTCTGATCTTGGTCCTCTTCGTTACTTTCTTGGGATTGAGGTTTCCTCCATCTATGCTGGCTTTTTTATTTCCTAAGAAAAGTATATCCAGGGTCTTCTTACTCGTGCGGCTCTTAGTGATGAGAGCATTGCTGAGACTCCTATGGAGCTCAATGTTCACCTTCGTGCTTCTGATGGTGAGCCCTTGTCTGGTCCGACACGTTATCGTCATCTTGTTGGGAGTCTTGTGTATCTTGCTGTCACTCGTTCGGATATTTCCTATCCTGTCCATATTCCGAGTCAGTTTCTTTCTGCTCCCACTTCAGTTCACTATAGTCACCTTCTTCGCGTTCTACGATATCTTCGTGGCACGATCTCTCATCGTCTCTTTTCCCCCGTTCCAGCTCGTTACAGCTCCAGGCCTATTCGGATGCTACGTGGGCTAGTGATCCTACAGATCATCGTTCACTTTCTGCCTATTGTGTCTTTCTTGGTGGTTCCCTCATTTTCTGGAAGACGAAGAAACAGACTGCAGTTTCTCGTTCGAGTGCAGAGGCCGAGTTGCGAGCTATGACTCTTCTGACGGCTGAGGTGACTTGGTTATGATGGTTACTGGAGGATTTTGGTGTTTCTGTTACTACACCTACCACCCTCCTGTCAGACAGCATAGGTGCTATCAGTATTGCGCGGGACCCCGTGAAGCATGAGCTTACCAAACACATTGGTGTTGATGCTTCTTAGGTGCGCGCTGCTGTGCAGGATCATGTTGTTGCTCTTCAGTATGTGCCTTCTGAGTTACAGCTAGCGGACTTCTTCACGAAGGCTCAGGCTAGAGCGTAACATGGATTTCACCTTTCCAAACTCAGTGTTGTGGATCCACCATGAGTTTGAGGGGGGGGGGGTGTTACAGTTATATTAAATGATGTCTTTTGGCCTTTTGCATTCTAGTCTCGTGGCATCCTCTTGTAGCCTTTTGGCATTCTCATGCGTGTGTATATATGTTGGCATGCTATTCTCAACAATATGAACATGTTGACCTAGGACCGCTTAGTTAACTAATGACATCGGATCCTGTATGTCAAGTTCGTCATGAGCTTAGCTTGAAGAGAAGATATGGTTGTTAACTGTCATGGCTCAAATGTATCTCCTTGTAACAAAAAAACTTTCTATCCCTAATAGCTTAGAGACAACCAAACAACCACTTACCTCTAACTGAAGTAAAAGTAATTTAGGCATGAGAATCACTTTGTATGGTGTGTTTATTCATGGTAATTCAACTCTTGCATAAGTTGTACATGAATGTTTGACAGTTATTAGGCCACTTTGAATTGAATAAGTTGATATTCAACATCTACTATGCAAGTTGGACCATAAGGATTTTTATTAATTCACTCACTCTTTGTCGTTTCACGCTCTTGTTAAGCGAGGCAATATATTGTTCCGATCATCGTTGTAACATATGCACTCATGCAGGTTGAAGCACCTATGAACAAGCAGAACTTTTTTGAAGGTATGGGTTCTGCTAAACAAAAAGTCAAATAATAGTGATTTTTAATTATTCTTTCCATCTTTGGACATGAGTCAGTTCGTATTGCTTGTTGTATGCATGTTAATTAGCTTACCCTGGCGCGGGGTTAGTTTTTCCTCATGACCCAACTGCGCTCATCTTCACCAGTCGAGGAAAAGCTTGTGTTCCACGTACTATTCATACACATGACAAACAAAGGTTCCAACATAACATTTTAATGATTTTAAAAAATACATACATGCCTTTATTACGAATGCTTTACACAACTAGCCAGTGAATTATGCAAGTTGGAGACTCGTGCTCCTACCAAAAACCGAATCAAGGAGTTGGATAGGCTATCGGTTAGGTTGGGGGCACTAGTAGAAGAGGCAATACAAGGATCTGATAGTGATTCTGTGAAGAAACTTCCATCTTGGGCGATCTGACAGTGATCGTAGCTAACACCCTATTTCAAAAGAGGGAATCACATCTACTGACTTTTAGTAGTGGTCAACACTCTAGCCAGATTGATTTCATCCTCTCGAGAAGAGAAGACAAGCATGCGTGCCTAGATTGTAAGGTGATACCTGGAGAGAGTATTATCCTTCAGCATAAGCTGGTGGTGGCTAACTTCCGCTTTCGGATTCCTGTCTAGCAGGATAAGCATGCCAAAGTAGCTAGAACGAAGTGGTGGAAGCTCAAGGGGGAGGGAGCTCAGGCGTTCAAGGAGAGGGTATTATGGAGGGCCCTTGGGAGGAAGGAGGCGATGCAAACAATATGTGGATGATGATGACGACTTGCACTCGTAAGGTGGCCTCAGAGGAGTTTGGAGTGTCCAGGGAAAGTAAAAGAGAAGCTAAAGATACCTGGTGGTGGAATAGTAATGTCCAGAAGGCTATTAAGGAGAAGAAAGATTGTTTTAGACGCCACTACCTAGATAGGAGCGCAGACAACATAGAGAAGTACAAGATGTCAAAGAAGGCCGCAAAGCGAGCTACGAGTGAAGCAAGGGGTCGGGCGTATGAGGACCTCTACTAGCGGTTAGACATGAAGGAAGGCGAAAGGGACATCTATAAGATGGCTAAGATCCGAGAGGAAGACGAGGGATGTTGACCAAGTTAAATGCATCAATGACGTAGCAGACCAGATCCTGGTGAAGGACGAGGAGATTAAGCATAGATGGCGGGAGTACTTTGACAAGTTGTTCAATGGGGAGAATGAGAGCTCTACCATTGAATTGGATGACTCCTTTGATGATACCAGTAGGCGTTTGTGCGACGAATCCAGGAGCCGAAGGTCAAGGAGGCTTTAAAAATGATGAAAGGAGGCAAGGCTATGGGCCTTATTGTATCCCCATTGAGGTGTGGAGAGGCCTCGGAGACATAGCTATAGTATGGCTAGCTAAGTTTTCAACCTCATTTTTCGGGCAAACAAGATGCCAGAAGAATGGAGACGGAGTATATTAGTACCAATCTTCAAAAACAAGGGGGATGTTAAGAGTTGTACTAATTACCATGGAATTAAGCTGATGAGCCATACAATGAAGCTATGGGAGAGAGTCATTGAGCATCACTTAAGAAGTATGACAAGCGTGACCAAAATCAGTTTGGTTTCATGCATCATGGAATCCATTTTCTTGGTACGACAACTCATGGAGAGATACAGGGAGCAAAAGAAGGACCTGCATATGGTGTTCACTGACTTAGAGAAGGCCTACGATAAGATACCACGGAATGTCATGTGGTGGGCCTTGGAGAAACACAAAGTCCCAACAAAGTACATTACCCTCATCAAGGACATGTATGATAATGTTGCGACAAGTGTTCGAACAAGTGATGGCGACACTGATGACTTCCCAGTTAAAATAGGACTGCACCAGGGGTCAGCTTTGAGCACTTATCTTTTCGCTCTGGTTATGGATGGGGTCACAAGGGATATACAAGGAGATATCCCGTGGTGTATGCTCTTTGCGGATGATGTGGTGCTAGTCGATGATAATCAGATGGGGGTCAATAGGAAGTTAGAGCTATGGAGACAAACCTTGGAATCCGAAGGTTTAAGACTTAGTAGAACTAAAACCGAGTACATGAGGTGCAATTTCAGTACTAGTAGGCACGAGGAGGAGGTTAGTCTTGATGGGCAGGTGGTGCCTCGAAGGACACCTTTAGATATTTGGGGTCTATGCTGCAGAAGGATAGGGAGATCGATGAAGATGTGAATCATCGAATCAAAGCCGGATGGATGAAGTGGCGCCAAGCTTCTGGCGTTCTTTGTGACAAGAGAGTGCCACAAAAGCTAGAAGGCAAGTTCTATAGGACGGCGGTTTGACCTGCAATGTTGTATGGCGCTGAGTTATTGGCCGACTAAAAGGCGACATGTTCAACAGTTAGGTGTGGCGGAGATGCGTATGTTGAGATGGATGTGTGGCCACTGGCCACACAAGGAAGGACCGAGTCCGGAATGATGATATACGAGATAGAGTTGGGGTAGTGCCGATTGAAGAGAAGCTTGTCCAACATCGTCTGAGATGGTTTGGGCATATTCAGCGCAGGCCCCAGAAGCGCCAGTGCATAGTGGATGGACGGCTAAAGTGTGCCGATAATGTCAAGAGAGGTCGGGGTAGACCTAACTTGACATAGGAGGAGTCCATAAAGAGGTATCTGAAGGACTGGAGTATCGAAAGAGAGCTAGCTATGGAAAGGGGTGCGTAGAAGCTTGCTATCCATGTGCCAGAACCATGATTTGGTTGCGATATCTTATGGGTTTCACCTCTAGCCTATCGCAACTTGTTTGGGACGAAAAGCTTTGTTGTTGTTGTTGGAGAAGTCTACTTAATACCATGACGTTTGACACAGCCATGTCGTTTGGCGTCCGACTACATTACTGTCGGATTTCAGGATCCGGCAACCCTTGAGAGGTTCGACTCTGGGGTGCGTGCGGAGATCTCAACCTGCCTAGCCTGCCTGCTCGCGATCCTCCCTAGCCTAGCGCGTCGAGCTCACAGAGACACAAAGACATAGAGATTTATACTGGTTCGGGCCACCGTTGTGGTGTAATACCCTAATCCAGTGCGGTGTGGTGGATTGCCTCGAGGGGCTATGGATGAACTAGTACAATGGATGAACAAGCCTCAGGAAGTGAGGTGTTCTTGAGCTGTTGCGGTGCTCTACTTGTTCTGGTTTCGGTCCTCCTCTATGGTGGTGGCTAAGTCCATATAGTGGCCTTGGTCCTCCTCCCAAATATGAGCGGGAAGGGATTCCACAACGGCGGGATTTGAAAGGGGACAAGTAGTACAGTCTATCCTGACAAAAGTAGTCTTCGCCTGCGAAAAGCCTCTGGTCGTGACGTTGCGGTGGGCTCGGTGATGACCTCCGTCCTACCGTCCTGACAGTCTTGGTCTTGTTGCACCAGAATGGAAACCTTTGGATGATTCCTCGGGACTCCGCGCCTGCGGCTTGCCTCCCTTGCACCGAAGAGGAAACCTGCGCTCTGCGCCCACCTGGCCTTGGTCGTCATGGCTCACATCAGCTGAGCCTCATGAGGTAACTGCATAGAACTCTCCCGCCCCTCAGGAGCTCTCCTGAGGAGGCCAACTCCTTCAGGGGTCTTGGCGTCGTCCGCCTGTTGGCCCCTCGCGAGGGGTCTTGCGGTGTTGATGTTGAAGCTGGGCCGTATCAGGCCGTCGATGGAGCCACGTGGTGGGCCGCAGGCAGGCAGGACTGGATACCCCCAAATCCAGGACGTCGACAATTACCTTTAAGGTTTAAAAACTAGCTACCAAACCTTTGCGAAGCCATTAAAAACCCACTGGGGAGCTTTAGGAGGCGGTTTCATTAGCATGCTACTTTGACATGCCTCGTGGGGTAGCTGAAAACTAGCTACCAAATCTTTTCTCTCTTTCGCCACTAGCCATTATTTCCTGATTATCAAAGTAGCAACATCCTGACTGTACCATCTCCTGTAATTCTGGGCCTAAGCTACCCGCGCCTCGTGCTTTCGATTTGCACATTCCTTCACCCCACCATGCCTCTGCGTCACTGCACCAGTCTCTTACTTACCACTCGCCCATATCTACCCTTAAGGCTGAAACATGTCTTTTGCTCTATAAGCGACTTGCTACTTTTCAGTCTTAACCCACATCACTAGACATGTTTTCTTGGGAACACACCCTTAGACTTGTGTTGAAGTTTTTGTCACTTTGAACTGACTACTATGCAATGCTAACCATAAGCATGCACTAAGGAGTCTAAGTTGCTCTGGTACTAGGTGATAAATAGCACAAGCTTGGCTCAGTTTCTTAGAGTGGCGCCTCACAGGGTGGTCGTGGGGCAACTTGGTTTGATTGGACGAGGTGAGTGGGATGGAGTGGTTGATGGTCTCGTCATTGGAATACACAGGAGGCAGATGCCACAGGGGCAGCGAGTCAGCTACATGGTGCAATTGAGTCGTTGTCCAAGGGTGCACATAGAGCGGCAGAGCTAGGTCACAAGGGGTAGCTACAAACACTTTGTGCATGGGCTCCTCAAACTTGGCAGCCATGAAGGTACGTGAGGATGATACTGTGTTGCACTACGATGCACACATGAGCTGGGCGAGGTAATCATGCTCCCACCTCTCAGTGTCAGTTCCAATCTTGGGTGCTGCTAGGATGCCAGGAGCAAACTTCATGGAAGGGAAACTTTCCTTTTTATAGAGATCAAGCTCCCGCTCCCCGCCCCTAGCCCTCGCCGTCGGCGGCCACTCCGGCCCCAACGTCCACCCTCTGCGCCGGCCCTCCCGGCCCCGTGCCCTCCTCCGATGGCTTCCCCTCCCCCCACCGGCCAGTCCTACGAGCTCCGCTGGCTGGAGACCAGTCTTCCGTCCGCCTCCCCGTCGCCCCGGCTGTCCTACCGCCAGGTGCTGGCGTCGGCGCTCTGGCGTCCCCCGAGCGCACCCCGGTGGCCGCCGACGCCCTGACCCCCTCCTCGCCGCCTGCTTCCCGCCCTCGACCCCGCTCCAAGGTGGGCTGGTGTCTCTCCCGCCCAGCGACGCCTCCGCGGACGAGGCTGCCGGCTGGCAGGTCGCGGGCGGAAGCCGCCGTCCGCGCCGTCCCTCGCGGCGTGGCCGTCTGCCGGGTCGCGGTCCTAGGTCGCCGCCTTCTCCACCCTCGGATGAGTGTCCCCGCTGCCTGAGCCCTGGCCATGTGCGCGCGAAGTGCCGGCGGGGCGTGTGGTGCAAGCGTTGCCGCTTCTTTGGTCATGTCGCGCGCTTCTGCGAGGCCCCTCGCTCCTCTCCCCCGCCCGGCGCACCGGCGGCCAAGCGCATCCGCGCTTCCTCCCCTCGCTCCTCTGGTGGGTCTGGGTCCCCGGGGACCTCGGTCTCGACGCCCTTGTCCTGCTCCACCCCCACCGCCTCACCCGCGTTCTCCGGTGCGATGGCGCCCCCTCCCCGTCCGTCTCGGCCGCGTCGTTCGGTGCGGCGGCCTCCTCCTCGACCACCCCTCCCCCGGGCTCGGTCCCTCCCGCGGCCCCCTCCCGCCCCAGGCCATGTCAGGGCATCCCTCCCTGCGCCCGGTCGGCGCACGCTGCTTCCTAGGCCGCTCTGCGGAGATCCAGTCTGCCGGGGTCGCTCTCGAGCGTGCGCTCGTCGTGATCGTGGCGGGCAATCGTTCTGGCGTCGGCCGCTCTGACGTGGCGGCGGCGCTCAGGGACCGCTTCGCCCTCGCCGAGGACGCGTTCTCCGTCCATGCCCGCCCTGATGGCGAGTTCTTGGTGTGCTTCGCCGACGCGCGGGACCGTGCTCGTGTGGCGGAGCGTCCCGTCCGTACTCCTCGCTTTCGTCTCCTGTTCCAGCCTTGGAGTCGCTCCGCGGGTGCCGAGCCGGTCTCGCTGCGTCTGCGCGTGGAGATCGAGATTCGCGGCATCCCCGAACATGGCTGGCACGGCTCCTCTGCCGAGCACCTCCTCTCCCCGTTCTGCATCATCGACTGCCTTGCGCCTGAGACTCGTGACGGGTCGGACATGGCCGTCTTCCGCCTCTCGGCGTGGACACCCAACCCCGACGCCATCCCTCGCTCCTCTGAGCTCTTCCTCCCGGAGCCCGACGCCGTCTGACCGGAAGCCAACCCGGACGTGGCGGAGCGCCTTGCCGTCCATCTGCTTCGCTGGCCGGTTTCCATTCACGTTCGGCGCACGGAGGATTATCGGCTCCTCCTCCCCCCCCTCCGCCGGCGGATCCCAGTGTCGACCCCGACCACTCGCCGCCGTGCCCCCCGCACTGGCCGGCTTGCCACAGCTTCACCCGTCGGGAGAGTCCTCGCGCTCGTCATCTTGGGGTGCCGGGCCTGCCGCCGGCGGCCGGCGCCACAGGCATGCTCCTCCCTCCGCGGGTGGCAGGGCATCCTGGGGCCCTGCCCGCCTGTGCTCCCTCTGCGTCACGTGGGCCCGGTCTCGCACCGGCTGGGTGCTACGTCAGCTCGGCCTGGCTCGGCCTTGGCCGTTTCTGCGGGCCTTGCTGTGGCTTTGGATAAAGCCGCCAATTCTGCGGTCCCTGCCGTGACTTTCGATAAAGCCGCCGATTCGGTGGCGCGTCTCGCCCCTTCGCCCGAGCCGCGTTCAAACGTGGCCCTTGACCGGTCCGCGTCGCCAGCTGTCGGGTCTGCCCTGTCGTTGGTTCGTCTGGAAGCCGCAGTTCTGGTGGACCCTATCTCCCCCCTCCCCGTTTCCCCGGCCATTGGCCGTGCGTCGCTTGCCCAACAGCTTTCGGGCCCACGGGGCGTTTTGTCGGGTCGCTCG
>NC_041393.1:310846744-310850859 GCF_002162155.2 Triticum dicoccoides | reverse complement strand
GCTCGCCACGCTCTGCGGTCGGCTGCGCGTCGCCTGCCTCGGATCCCCGTACGATTCGGTCTCCCCCTGCGGGTGGTTGCGCTGTGGATCCCCAGGTGATCCTATCCCCCCTGCTCAGAGGGACGCGCTGGTTTCCCGAGATTCCTCCGGCCGGCCCCGCGCCATGCCGTCCCGCCCAACTTCACCCCGCGCAGGAGCAGCCGCATTGCCAAGACCGACTGTGGGCTGGATTCTGAGATGAAAGCAAAGCATGTTCTTCTCCGCCGGCTTGGGCTTCTTGAGGATGATGGCCTGGTGGATGATGCCATTCTTGCCAAGTATGCCCAGCTCTTCGCGCGGCCGCTCGCGGAAGACGTCGTTCAGGCCTTCGCTGACTACTACGGCTGACAGATCCCTCGGGGCGTCACGCAGCTCCTCGATTGTGCGCCGGTCCAGCCGTTCTTAGTCCCTTCTTAGGGCTTCCCTCTCGGTCCCCTGCCGCTCCCCCTCTTTTTCATGGATTGTAACCTCAAATTGGTATTTTGGAACGTGCGGGGTCTCAACTCCCGCGCAAAACGTACGGCTGTTCGGTCCTTGGTCTCATCCGTCTCCCCCTCGATCGTCTGCCTTAGCGAAACGAAGCTTGTCGTGATCACTACTGCTATTGTTTCTGAGACCTTGGGTCCCATGTATGGAGGCGACTTCTTCTTCCTCCCAGCTTCCGGGACTCGCGGTGGCATCCTGGTGGCGTGGCGCGACTCCGAGATCTCCCTGTCCCGTCCGAAGATTGGCGATTTTCATGTCTCCGCCCTCGTCACCTCCGCCACCGGTGGGCAGCATTGGTGGCTTTCCTCCGTCTATGGTCCCCAAGATGACGCGGCCAAGGTGGAGTTTCTTGCGGAGTTGCACAACTTTCGCCTCACCTGCGCGGGCCCTTGGCTTGTTGGCGGTGACTTCAACATGATCCTCTTCTGCGGATAAGAATAATAATCGCCTGCACCATCGCTCCATGAGCCGTTTTCGCCGCTTCGTTGCCGACATGGAGCTCTGTGACATGTATCTCCATGGTCGGAGGTACACTTGGTCGAACGAGCAGGACTCGCCCACCCTCGTGCGCAACGATAGGGTCCTCTGCACTCCTAGTTGGGACGCGTGCCAGCCTGGTTGCTCTCTCCGCTGCCTTGCCTCGACGACCTCTGATCATGCCCCACTCTTGGTGGATTGTTCCCAGCAGACGGGTGTTCGCAGGCACTTTCACTTTGAGCGTTTTTGGTTGAAGCTTGATGGCTTCCAGGAAGTGGTGGCGGAGGCATGGAATGCCGAGCCTCCGGACGCCGACCCCTTCCGCCGGTTGTACCAGCGCCTCAAATTCACTGCTCGTCGCCTCCAAAGTTGGAGTGCACGGCGAGTAGGCTCGGTTTCTCTCCCGCTCCAGGTCGCGCGTGAGCTCATTGCCCGGCTTGACGCGGCGATGGATCTGCGGCCCCTCTCCCCGCTCGAGACTTGGTTGCGTAGAAACCTAAAGCTCAAATACCTAGGCCTCGCGTCCCTTGAGCGCACGATCGCCCGACATCGCGTGCGCCTGTCCTGGCTCCACGAGGGGGACGCTAACTCGACCTTCCTCAAGATTCGTGCCTCTCACCGTTTCCACAAGAAGAGGATCAGGTACCTGCATGTGGGCGACGTGCTTGTTTCTGATGAGGCCGGTATGGCGGAGGCTGCCTTCCATCACTTTGCCGGCATTCTGGGTGCGGCTGATCCGCGCGACTCCACCCTCAACCTCGAGGCTTTTGATGGTCGTTCCTTGAACCTTTCGTCCCTCGAGGTACCTTTCTCCAAGGCTGAAATTTGGGAGGCGGCCAAGCAGCTCCCGTCTGGCAAGGCGCCAGGCCCCGATGGCTTCACGACCGAGTTTCTTCACGCTTGTTGGGACGTCATCAAGAAGGTCATATGCGATGCTTTTGATAAGCTTTTCCACATGAACGGCATGGGCTTCCAGAAGCTCAACGAAGCCTTCATCACCCTTCTTCCCAAGAAGCCTGACGCTGCCTCGCTTTCGGACTACCGGCCGATTAGTCTCATTCATCTCCTAGCCAAGCTCTTCGCCAAGGTCTTGTCGCTCCGGCTCGCCCCTCGTCTCAATGCCATGGTTTCTTCCAACCAGAGCGCCTTCATCAAGGGCCGCAACATCCACGACAACTTCATCCTTGTTCAGCAGACCGCTCGTCAGCTCCACAACATGCGCGCCCCGCGTGTGCTCCTCAAGCTCGACATTACGCGCACCTTCGACTCGGTCTCCTGGCCGTTTCTCCTCCAGGTCCTACGCCACCTTGGCTTCGGTCCTCGATGGCGGGAATGGATCTCCATCCTTCTCTCCACTGCCAAGACCCGTGTTCTGATCAACGGCAATTCGGGCCCGCCAATCCATCATGAGAAGGGCTTGCGCCAAGGCGACCCTGTCTCCCCGATGCTTTTCGTGCTGGTCATCGACGTCCTCAACTCCCTCCTTCAATTCGCCACTAGCTCCGGCGTGTTGCGTCGCCTCACCGAGCGCCGGATGGCCTCGAACATCTCCTTGTATGCTGACAATGTGGTCATCTTCTGTCACCCTGACCCGCACGAGCTCATCGTCGTCCGTGAGCTGCTCCGCATTTTTGGTGCTGCCTCCGGCCTCCACACGAACTTCCAGAAGTGCTCTGCCTCGCCTATCTAGTGCTCGGACGCGCAGCTGGCGCATGTCGCGGGCATGCTCTCCTGCCCGATCATGCACTTCCCGATAACCTACTTGGGCATTCCCCTCTCGGTCCGGAAGGTCTCTGCGGCTGCTCTTATGCCCCCGGTGGAGCGCATGGCCCGCAAGCTTCCTACTTGGCGCGCTTCGCTTCTCTCCCGCGACGAGAGACTGGCCTTCGTCTAGCATGTGCTTGCCGCCATGCCCACCCACCTCCTCATGGCCATGGCTTTGCGGCCTTCCATCCTGAAGAAGATCAACCGCATCATGCGTGAGTTCCTTTGGCACGGCGGCAGCGATTCCTCGAGCGGTGGCAATCTTGTCAGCTGGCGCAAGGTGTGCCGTCCCCTGGAGTTTAGGGGCCTGGGCATTCGGGACCTCCAGCTCACGGGCATTGCTCTCCGCGCTCGCTGGCTTTGGCTTAAGGCCACCGACGCCTCCAGGCCGTGGAGACATCTCCACATCCCGGCTGACACTGATGTTCAGGTTATCTTCAACGCATCCACGATGTGGATCGTGGGGGACGGCAACTCCTGCCACTTCTGGACGGACAGGTGGATCGATGGGCAGTCTGTCGCCGATCTCGCTCCGGCTGCGCTCGCCTTGGTCCCTAAGAGTTTCTGGCGGACGCGTTCTGTTGCGCAGGGCCTGCTGGGCAGGGCCTGGATCTCCGACATCCGTGGCGCCTTGGGACCTGTGGCCCTGGTTCATTACGTGGAACTCTGGCGACGCCTTCAGCATTTCCCCCTTTCCTCCGACCCCGATGAGCTACGTTGGCGTTGGACGAGCAGCGGCACCTACTCCGCCAAGTCCTGCTATCAGGCATTGTTCTCCGGCTCCACCATTGTCCCGCACTGGAAGCTCACTTGGCGTACCTGGGCCCCTCTCTGCATCCGGTTCTTTGCCTGGCTGGCTGGTATGGACCGCTGCTGGACTGCTGCTAGGCTCGCTCGCCATGGGCTCCCGCATGACGATCTCTGTGCGTTATGTGCCCAGGAGCTCGAGACGATCGACCACCTGCTCCTCCACTGCTCTTTCTCCAGGACCATCTGGCACGAGATTTTTGCTTGGTGCCGTGCCCCGACCCCCCTCCCCCAGGACCCGGAGGATTCCTTCCTGGACTGGTGGTCGTCCTCGGTCGCGGCTGCGCCTACCGCCATGCGCAAGGGGCTCTCCTCCCTGGTGCTTCTTACCGCATGGTCCTTATGGCGCCACCGCAACACATGCATCTTCGACAACGCGAACCCCTCCACAGCGCTTCTTCTTCAAGCTATCAAGGACGATGCCAGGGTTTGGGCCTCTGCCGGTGCCAAAGACATAGCTAATCTCATGCCTCCTTGAGCTCCTACGGGCTGAGCATCCCGTATTCTGCTCGTGTAGCCTCTCTCTACGCCTCTTAGCGTAC
>NC_041393.1:310715695-310846609 GCF_002162155.2 Triticum dicoccoides | reverse complement strand
CTTCTATCTATCAATGGAATGATACGCAATCATTGCGTATTCGCGAAAAAAAAACTTGAAGCATAATGGCCCCATCTCAGGTGCTCTGTACTAGCTTCTTGATGAATGGAAGCAGTGCTGCTGATATGGAGTGTCTGAACAATCTACATGAGGTGGTTTTCTGCAATTAGTAAAAAAAACTTTTGATCGACGCAGTTAGCGGACTACATGGGTGCACTGACCAGGCTCTGTTTATATTACCTGTTTTCTGTTTGAGTGATCTTACTTTGCTTGAATTGAGATTAAACTATTAGCTTACTATCAGGTCTGCACCATTCTAGATATCATCTCGACTTTTAACTTGTGAAACTGTTACATTGGATAACATAAATAGGAAATTTTGTCAATTGTGAAACTGTAACTAATAGCTTCACCTGAATATTGATCTATTGTGTTATTGCAGGGAAGAGGTATGAAGTGCTCAACTTAGGAGGGAGCATAGACAAGGTATTCCACGCTTCCCATTCTCCTCCTGTAGCAAAGGAACATCCAACCTGTCATGTGTCGCTCACTAACTAATAAACAGGAATCTGACGTTGGAAAGAAGCTACTGGATATCAAAGCAAAAGGATCACAGCTCCTCTTAGAAATCAGCGAAGTATTCTAATTCTGGAGACTCTTATGCCCCTAGATCTGCCAAGCAGTCGCAATTGCTGTTTTAGTCAAACTAAAGAATTATTAACTTTGCAGTGTAAGCAGACCCTTGAGCAGGAGAGCGACGTAACTGCTAGCTTCCCTGTAAGTTCAGTGTGTTTCTTAACCGTAAACATCATTCTGTTATCAAGTCATTCTCCATGTGTGTTATTTCAGCCTGTTGCCTGCAGGCTGCAGTACAGGAGATGGATAAGAAGTCCTTGGAGGAAGGATACAAAGCTCTACAAGGTGATGGAGCTGGAGAAGCCGAGTACTTCCAGTCTCTTGAAGAACGAATCATTAAAATGAAGGTGTTTTACCGATACTTTTCAGTTTGGTTGCTCCATGATTAAATCTAATTGATTTCCTTTTCTTCTTCTCATTGAGGAATACATATACTTTTTTTTTGAAACAATTGAGGAATACATATACTGCCTCCGATCCAAATTAATTGACGCAGCTTTAGTACAAAGTTGTGCTAAAGTTGCGTCAATTAATTTGGATGGTAGGGAGTACTTTACTTTCAATGATGCCATGTGCAGTCTTAAGAAGCTGACATCTTTCTCTGCAGGGAGTTTCTGATCCTATTAAATGCTGTTGCGGACTGGAGTACAATGTAGAACTAGGCGGGGAGTCCATGGGTGTAAGATAAACTCAGATGCAGATGACCACAGGTTCAGTGCGTTTAAAGTATGTATATGCGCAGCTGCCGTAGGTACAGCTTGACAACTCCTTAGGCCGCTCTTGGGAGACCGGTTTATATTTTCCACCAGTATTAATCTACAAAGGGTATTTTCCTGTGCACACCTGAGATACAAGTGTAACGAAAACACGATTGTAAAATTCTGGATTTCTGCTTGGATCGCATCGTATTTAGCCCGTCAGCAACGTACAGCACAACAAGCCATTCTGAGATTCAGAAGCTTCAGCAGGGATAGCGCCAGATGCCACAGCGATGCGGACAATGACGGAGATGAATTCGCCACAGCCGTCGTCATAAACTTCACCGGTCATGGCGTGCTGCTCCAGTCTGTCGGCAGTCGGCAGTCACCACAGCCGTTGTCATAAAGTTCACTCAGGCAGTCACTGCGGACATTTCCACAGACCTTGCCAAGGTAGCTGCCGCCGCCACGGAACCCGCTCACAACTGCCACCAACGTTACCTCGGAGCCCACGCTCTTTGCCGGCCTGGTCAGGACCGCAGCCTGCTAGTTTGTTACCGCCTCAACCTGCTGGTCGGCGGGAACTCCAGCCGAGCATGGCAAGGCACGCGGCGTCGGCGCTAGGAACTCCCCAGGCCTTTAGTCCCTGACACTGGTGGCTCGTCCATTTCCTGTGCCTGGAGCCGTTCGCCCGGAGACCTGGGGAGAGAGTCAGAAAACGGGGAAAACAGATGTGATGAGAAGTGTATCCAATACCGGTCAAAACCGGGTGTAATCTCGAATACAGGTGCAAAATTTACGGACCAAAACGACCAACCGATCGTTAACCGGAACCCACCAGGTTTGTTTTTACGGGGGTGGATTTTACGGGCCTAATTGGCTCGAAAACAACTATTCAATCGGGGCCTTAAGGGCGAACCAAGCTGTGGTTGGATGGTTAGAGGGATTGTGGTATCCTCTGATGGGCTGCATGATATGCCGGCTCAGTCTTTCGGGGACGCTCATAGGGGTAGGGTATGCGTGTGTGCGTTCATAGGGACCGAGTGTATGCGCGTGTATATGAGCGCTTGTGTCTGTACTGATGTTAAAAAAAAATATGGCAAGAAATTATACAAAGGCGCAGAGACGTGCATCTTTTACAGGTGTATTAGAAAGAAATACGATAATCCAAATTTAAACAAATAAAGAGGCTGCCCAACTCGTCTCCAAGATGCTCCCTTGATTTCTAGTATTCGTGTCCGTTGGATCCTGGTCAAGGTGGTTTTTTTCCGTTGCTTGCCGTTGGATCCTAGTCAACATGGTATTTTTTTTTGTTGCTTGCCGTTGGATCGCCACTGTGATTCAACGTCTGCCGTTTTCACCGTGCGGTCATTTTGGAGCGGCCAATGACCTGTGGGCTCGGGCGGGATCTGATAGGCTGGGTGGCCGTTTTTTGGGTGCACACGCAGCTAAATCTGTTGTGCCGTGTGGGTGCGCTTTTCCCATGTCGTGCGTCGCAGGGGAGTCGTGGAAGGTTAGCCGACACATGTGCACCTGGCTTTTGCGCCCGCGCTTGTGTTGTCCTGATGAGGGTGGGTCGGTGCTGCTCCTGGTCCTGCTCATTGATACGTCTCCATCGTATCTACTTTTTCAAACTCTTTTGCCCTTGTTTTGGACTCTAATTTGCATGATTTGAATGAAACTAATCCGGACTGACGATGTTTTCAGCAGAATTGTCACGGTGTTATTTTTATGTAGAAATAAAAGTTTTCGGATTGACCTAAAAATTTACGGAGAATATTTTTGAAAAATATAAAAAATACTGGCAGAAAAAGATACCAGAGGGGGCCACCCAGGGGCCACAAGCCCGGGGGGCGCGCCCCCTGGCTTGTGGGCACCCTGGACCCACTACAACCCTAACTCCAACTCCATATATACCTATCCTCAGAGAAAAAATTTAGAGAGAAGGATTCATCGCGTTTTACGATACGAAGCCGCCGTCACCTCCTGTTCTTCATCGGGTGGGCTGATCTGGAGTCCGTTCGGGGTCCCGGAGGGTGCATTTTGTAGCCATCATCCTCATCATCAACCTTCCTCCATCACCAATTTCATGGTGCTAATCGCCAGGAGTGAGTAATTCCATCGTAGCCTTGCTGAACGGTGATGGGTTGGATGAGATTTATCATGTAATCGAGTTAGTTTTGTTAGGGTTTGATAGAGGCGAGGGTGTCCCGATCTTTCGATGAGATGATAACTATCGATTTGGTGGAGCCGACTTTGATGATCCGACTACAAACATGCACGACGTTGCGCATTAGCAATCGCTAAACCAACTTCGAGAGGTTATTGACCACGCCGGAGCACGATCAACCTGACCACGAAGGTCTATTCCTGCAAGCAATCGAAGAACAAGCAAGAATATGATTAAGCAATCTGAATATTGCGAATATGGATGAAGTATTGGTAAAAGTGGGGTTTCATAAGCGGTCTTGGTCTGGTCGTTGGACACAAACGAAGTACACGAAGTTGCAGCGATGGCTAACTTTTAACTAAATAAAACCCAACGAAAAAGCTACTAGATGGATCTACTTATACGGGAGCAAGGGGTGGCGGCCAAGGAGGTGGGAGAACGTCCCAAGGCAGCCTAAAACCAACCCTAGGTCGTACAAGGCTCATGGGCCCAAGTGGAGGTGATGCAACACCTTTGGACTTTTTGTTTGACTCGGATTCTGCTGCAGCGTCAGATTGTTTCGTCGATATCTCAATGCTCCGGACGAATTTGAAGGTGAATCCAATTGGGCTGGAAAGAGCACAAAATCTAGATTCCAATAAAAAAAAGAATCATCCAATTCGGAGTCCGTATGAAAAAATTGTTGGCGTTTTGAGTTAGGTATGTCTGTGCAGTCCGAATCTGAATCCAGAACATGAGAGACTTGGACTCTATCTTCTCTTGGTCCAAAAGTGACATGAGAGAACTTTTTGAACAGCAAGTAAACATCTCTTTCTCCCTTATCTTCATATGTGGATTGTACAAATGTCCCATACACCTGCAATTAGGCAAAACACAAAAGTGTGTGAAGTATTTTTGTTCTGGATAACATAAATAGATCATTGAATAGTTTGCACTAGAAATCACTTGACAAATATACATGTATGCAATATTTTTGATCGTATCCAAGGTAGTCATGTCCTCATCATTCTCCCCTTCCTGGAAACAAAGCCGTCCTCGGCGTTGCTTAATCTGAAATGTGGCTAACAAAAGAGACAAGGTATACATGTTGTATATGTATATGTCATCCATTTTTACTTCCCTTGATTTTTGCACATATGACACATGTATACATGAGTAACTTTCATAGATCATAAAATATAAAGCCAAAATATTATAATAAATAGAAGGCATGAAAATATTGCAACTCAGTTTGCACATATAAGTGAAGCTCTTATTCCTATCAAAAGATTGACAATATTCATCATTAAACCATCCCAACATTGGTGAATAAACCTTACTTGCATCAAATTTACATGCTACAACATGCTTAAATAAGCAAACATGCAGTAAGTCATTGGACACAGAATCATCATCAAGATTAGAGGTCATATCAAAATGATTAAACATTGATTCTTTTGCATCAATAGTTAATTCAATGGGTGCACTCAAAATTGTTGGTATTTCAGTTGTTTGATCACATGGCGAAGTCAAATTATCAACATAGTCCTCTAAAATAGGTGGTGTGATCAAAGTAGTGGGTAGCTCAACACATGATGTATTCAAGTTAACTAGGCATGCATCATTCTCATGTGAAAGTGGAAAATCTGTACCTTTGTCATTACCTCTTATAATCAACTCAGATGATGCAGGCACTCTCGATGGTGATGTGTCACATGGTGGAGATGACGTAGTCCTCGCAACAACGGATGTGATTGTCATAGTACGCCTAGTAGTTGAATAAACATCTGTATCAACTGTTGAAATGTGCATCGTGTGCTTGTTCTTCTTGTGGGCAACACGTCGTTTTATTTCCTGTTCAGCTTTGCAAGCAAGACGAAACAAATGGTCCATAGGATAACACTCTTCATGAATTAGTATCTCCTGAATATCATGGTTTAATCCTCCCCAAAATCTATCCATAAAATATTTTTCACTTTCTTCTAAAAATGAGTGCAACAAGGTAGTTTGTAAATCATCATAATATTTTGTTACGGTGTCACTACCTTGTATTAAATGTTCTAATTTTTTAATCATGTCACGAGTATAATAAACATCGATGAATCTATCTCTCATGACATGTTTTAAATCATCCCAAGTATTAGGTACATAATCAGGGTGTAACCGACAATATTCACTCCACCAAACAATAGCAAAACCAGTGAATGTACCAACCGCGAGCTTAACTTTTTTATGCTCAGAAAAATTATGCAAAGCAAATATAGCATTTATTTCGAACTCCCATTCAATGTATAAATCAGGATTAAATCGACCATTGAAAGGTGGCATGGAAACAAGAACCTGATTGTGTGCATTCCGATGACTTTGTACCTCTTGTGATGGATGTTGTATTTTCTTAGGTGGTAGCAAATCTCCCACGATCGATGAAGCCCAAGAACTAACAACTCCGGAACCTACCATAGTTAGTAGAAAACAAGATACAAAATCCGAGAATAATGTTCCTATGAACTACTAGGATGTGGTGGTAAAACGCTCACAGTATAGAAAATATCAATATCTTACAAGTTCTTACCATGCAACAGGTGGTGACAGGCAACCAGCGGTGTCAAATATCTCTGAAGATTGAGTAAAGCGATTGCCAGGGGAGCGTACGTATACACGGTGTAGAAATATGTGAAGCTGGGTTGGCTATATATGGTAGCAAAAGATTAGCAATAATCAATTCAGAGATGCAATATTGAATAAACGCTCAACAACGGTACTATGTTGGTCCTAGGCTAGACCGGACTAGAGACGCGAGCCTAGAACACTAATGAGGTCACGGCATAGCACAACTACCATCAATGAAGGATAAGTACCTCTAGACAGCAAGATATAAGTGAAGATCACAACGGCAGTAAAGATAATGATGAAAAACAACTGCCAAGCAGGATATATAACAACTCTCTCTCCAACTTTCCTCTTGAAAAGTTTACTACTAACTCAAGCTTTTCAATGCAAAAAGAATCACTCAATTCCGAATTGATATGAGAAGTCAAAGAATTCTAAAACTGGCCTAAAAAACTGGAACAAACTGTATGCGCGAACTTCGAAGGGCAAAAAGACATATTTAGAAACCGAGTTTGAGGCGCCAAATATGGAACTAGTTTCTGCAACTATTTAGATGCGGCTCGTCGCTAGCTTTCATTTGAGTACTCGTGGAGCCAAAACGGACTTCGTATGAGAAAGTTATGCCTGTTTTACTGAACAGTGCACAAAATAGATTCCAATCCGAATTCAACTACGAGATTGAGTCTAGATAGATCTTTTTTTTATTTTTTTTTCTTTTTTTTCCTCACACTTTTTTTCCTTTTCTTTCTCTCCTTTTTTCCTCTAACTTTTTTTTTCTCTCTTTTTTTTCTCTCTGCCTTTTTTTCTCTCTGTTTTTTTCTCTCCCTCTTTCAAAGACAAACTAGATAAGATGCAGATTGGATCAAGTGAAGATGTGAACGACCTCAACTATGATTGTGACAATGAACTATGGGTAGCATGTGGTGGAAATTGATGGATGGTGTGGTGGACAACGGAAGGGATAACGATGCAGCGACGACGTGACTAATGTGAACAGAACTCGAAACTCTAAATGAACGAGACACTAATACCAGCAACACGACACAACGATGCAACCAATAATTCAACAATGCAAACAATGAAAAGAAAATTGCAAAGGCTCAGACTATCTTGGACAAAGGATGAAAAGATCTAACTTTTTTTTGTGGCTTCTTCTTGGACAATAGGTAAGAAAATAAATCTAATCTAGAAAAAACTGGAAATTCTCACCGAGCAACCTGAAAACTGATACCACTTGATAGAGGATAGGGTGTCCCGATCTTTCGATGAGATGATAACTATCGATTTGGTGGAGCCGACTTTGACGATCCGACTACAAACATGCACAACATTGCGCCTTAGCAATCGCTAAACCAACTCCGAGAGGTTATTGACCACGCCGGAGCATGATCAACCTGACCACGAAGGTCTATTCCTGCAAGCAATCAAAGAACAAGCAAGAATATGATTAAGCAATCTGAATATTGCGAATATGGATGAAGTATTGGTAAAAGTGGGGTTTCATAAGCGGTCTTGGTCTGGTCGTTGGACACAAACGAAGTACACGAAGTTACAGCGATGGCTAACTTTTAACTAAATAAAACCCAACGAAAAAGCTACTAGATGGATCTACTTATACAGGAGCAAGGGGTGGCAGCCAAGGAGGTGGGAGAACGTCCCAAGGCAGCCTAAAACCAACCCTAGGTCGTACAAGGCTCATGGGCCCAAGTGGAGGTGATGCAACACCTTTGGACTTGTTGTTTGACTCGGATTCTGCTGCAGCGTCAGATTGTTTCGTCGATATCTCAATGCTCCGGACGAATTTGAAGGTGAATCCAATTGGGCTGGAAAGAGCACAAAATCTAGATTCCAATAAAAAAATCACCCAATTCGGAGTCCGTATGAAAAAATTGTTGGCGTTTTGAGTTAGGTATGTCTGTGCAGTCCGAATCTGAATCCAGAACGTGAGAGACTTGGACTCTATCTTCTCTTGGTCCAAAAGTGACTTGAGAGAACTTTTTGAACAACAAGTAAACATCTCTTTCTCCCTTATCTTCATATGTGGATTGTACAAATGTCCCATACACCTGCAATTAGACAAAACACAAAAGTGTGTGAAGTATTTTTGTTCTAGATAACATAAATAGATTATTGAATAGTTTGCACTAGAAATCACCTGACAAATATGCATGTATGCAATATTTTTGGTCGTATCCAAGGTAGTCATGTCCTCATCAGGGTTTGATCCCTAGTATCCACTATGTTCTGAGATTGATGTTGCTATGACTTTGCTGTGCTTAATGCTTGTCACTAGAGCCCGAGTGCCATGATTTCAGATCTGAATCTATTATGTTTTTATGAATATATGTGTATTCTTGATCCTATCTTGCAAGTTGTAGACACCTATTACGAGTTATGATCCGCATGCCCCAAGGTGACAATAATTGGGTTTCTTTCCGGTGATTACCGTAGTTTGAGGAGTTTATGTGTTCACTAAGTGCTAATGCATTGTTCCGACTCTCTATTAAAAGGAGGCCTTAATATCCCTTAGTTTTTCTTAGGACCCCGCTGCCACGGGAGGGTAGGACAAAAGATGTCATGCAAGTTCTTTTCCATAAGCACGTATGACTATATACGGAATATATGCCTACATTATATTGATGAATTGAAGCTAGTTTTGTATCACCCTAGGTTATGACTGCTACATGATGAATATCATCCAACACAATTATCATTGCCGATCCAATGCCTACGAGCTTTTCACATATTGATCTTTGCTAAGTTACTTTCGTTCCTATTGATGTTACAATCACTACAAACTGCTACTGTCACTATTGCCACTGTTACCGTTATTTTCATACTACTTTGCTATTAAAAACTTTGCTGCAAATATTAAGTCTTTCAGATGTGGTTGAATTGACAACTCAACTGCTAATACCCGTGAATATTCTTTGGCTCCCCTTGTGTCGAATAAATAAATTTGGGTTGAATACTCTACTCTCGAAAACTGTTGTGATCCCCTATACTTGTGGGTTATCACTCATCACCTGCGATGGCTGCATGTATCGTGTATAGGGTATTTCCTGGTTTCCTCGGTCAACCGCTCCTGGGGTGGTCCTTCTCGCGTCGTGCGTCGTGGGGAGTTGCCACGTCCCGCGTCAGCTATAGAGGGGTGGATCGACGCATGTGCACCCGGATTGTGCACACGTGTTTGTACTAGGGTGATGATGGGTGGGCCGTCGGTGCTCCTGGTCCCACTCGTCGACTGTTGCTACCTCCGTCCTGTTTATTGGTCCCTATTGTATTTTGTGCCAGATTTTGACCAAAGATTTTAACTAACAAAATATTATTGCATGTCATCAAAAATAATATCATTGAAAACTATGTTTAAATACGAATCCAATGATATAATTTTTTGTTACATGCATTAACATTTTATTAGTTAAATCTTTGGTCAAAATTTGGCACAAAATACAATGGGGACCAATAAACCAGGACGGAGGTAGGATTCTTGTGCCTAGTGCACGTAAACGCTCTGCAAGCTTTTCCTGTCCATGGTGTGGCCAAATTTGGTGTTTTGACCATTTGTGCAAAGTTTAGCTGGATCTGATCCCCATTAAAAAGTATTTCGGGATTTGACCATTTTGCTACCGCTATACCCAGGCATATATCGGGCTTCGGGCCGGGCTAAAAAAAGCCCGGTGCTGAAAACCAAGGCCCGAGCCCGGCCTGTGTCTGAAAAAGCTTGACACGACATGGTCGGCCCGACCCGACTACAGCTAAAATCTTGTTTTCTGTAAGCCCGAACCTGCCCAATCTGCTCGTCAGGCTCAATTTTTAGGCCTGATCAAGGATTTTTTGGGCCGGGTCGGGCTGCCCATGGCCAGGTATAGCTACCGCCATCATCCTAGGCGGTAGTCTATCACACCCTACCGCCAAGGAGCCCAACAGTAGGTGTAACAGCGGGCACTGATGGCCATCTCCATGCGCTTACGTGGCAAAGGGGCCTACCACCACGGACCCCGGCGGTAGGGTGAGTTGGACTACCGCAGAGATCCTTTGGCGGTAAGGTGCTGGAGTGGATAAGATTGTGTGGTGGGGTTGTGCCCCCCCCCACCACCACCACCATTCACCCCATTCTCTTACATGTCAACCGAGCTCAAGCCCTCTCCTTCCTCTCTTCCTCACTCAAGGGCCTCCCATATCTCTCACGTTTGCTTGAGATTTGTCCAGTGGATTCGGAGCACTTTCATCACCAAGGTGCCTCTCTCACCTTTCCTCATTTTGGTTGGTTGGAATCATGTACCTTTGTTGATTGCTCACATTGTTTGAACCCCTAGTTCATCATTGTGTTGTGGTGAAATCAATTTATATGATGCATTTAGGGTTATGTTTGTGTTTCCACTATGTATTGTGTGCCTATCATTGTTGGGGGTAGCTCGATCTAGTGCTAGGGTTAGTGGTTTTGCTAAGAAATGGTTAGGGTTAGGGTTGGTGGTAGGGTTAAGGTTTTGCCTTTGATGACTGTTATAGTTACCCCTCGACTTGTAGGATGGGACTGATCATCTTCTTTGAGACTTTTGTTGAGGTGGCGGTGAAGCATGACGTGGAGTCATTGAGGAAAAGATGAAGCCATGGGTCGAAGCTGTCAATGCATTGAATGCGTCTTGTAGAGATTTTCAAAGTACTATGTGTACAAGTGTGATAACAACGAGAAGGTGTACGAAGCTAAAGAGACAAAGATAAGCAAGCTCAAGAAGAACGAGAAATTTCATAGACGTGCTCTTGCAAGGCAAATTGCACTGTGCGGAACAAGGGATGAAGTGCGTCAGATGGACTTGAAAAACCCTGGCCAGATCATTGACTGGGTAGTTAGGCAACCATCATCGCTGATACCTAGTCGGGCTTCCCGTTGGGTTTGGGTCCTTGAAAGAAATGATGCCATTTGTTGCAACCGGGACCGTACGACAAAGATATTGTGTTGATGGATGAATAAAGGAGGTTGAACTAGATGATGTCGTAGTGTCATTTGAACTATAATAGTGTGTACTCCTTATCACTTTGCTTTGTTATGTCACCTATGTCATTTGAACTCCTTATGTTTTGTAACCTATGTCATTTGAACTCGTCCTTATGTTATGTAACCTATGTCATTTGAACCCGTGAGAACTTCGTGTCTTAGGTCATTTCATATAAGCTATGTTGTGTGTTTGTTCCATGTCATTTGATTTAAGTTTGTTTTTTCTTTGTCATTTTAAATAAGCTATGTTTTGTGTTGACTTATATCATTTGATTTAAGTTTCATTTTGTTCCATGTCATGTAGCATGGAAAACAAGTCCCGTGTGCAGATAGTATATGAGAAATGTGAAGGAGAACGATGCCGTAGTATGGTGCGGGATCTTCAAGAATGGATTAAGAGTTGTGAAGAGGCAAACACAACTATGAGGGATTTCAACAAGTATCAGTTCTGTGAGTTCCCTAAAAAGCTCGTGAAAGAAAAAGAGAAGATACTTCACAAGTTGCAGGAGAAGGAGGATGATTGTAGATACAGTTTGGCAATGGAGATAGGGTTGTCCGTAAGCATTGATGAATTCCGCGAGCTTGACTTGGCAATGCCCGGGCAGGTCATTGATGGGCAATTAAACAAGGAGTGTCGGAGAATCCAAATCGACGTGCTTGATGGGCCTGGTTCCGCGACGTAAAGGGTGCGATGATCCATTGGCCGGGATCCGCCGTGTTTCAACCAAAGCCTAATCCAGAGCATGATGCACAAGTCGAACATATTACTCTTATTAGGGGATATTTTCCGCGGTAGAACATTTATGATTGTGCTTCTCTAGTTCGAAATCATGTCATTTGAACTCATGTAATTGGACTAATGCTCATGTCATTTGAACTCATGTTATTGGAGTAATGCTCTAAGTCATTTGAATTACCCGGGAATGCTTTATATTATTTAAACATTTTTCATTCGATGATGTCATGAATTATGTCAGTCATTAGTATTTGAACATATGTCATTTGTTGTTGATGTAATGAATCAATCAAACAAGAGGATATGCATAATAAGATAACCACTACCCTACCGCCAGGGCTCTTGGTGGTAGAGTAGTCTACCCTACCGCAAAAAAACCCCAGTAATCCCGTCTCAGAACAGTTGTGCTGCACGGGGACTACCCTACCGCCATGGACGTAGGCGGTAGGTTAGGCTACCCTACCGCCATGGATGTAGGCGGTAGATTAGGCAACCCTACCGCCGGTGTCTCTGGCAGTAGGATACCCCTAGTTTTCCTGTCTCAGAACGATTCCATTACGCGGTGCCTACCCTACCACCGAGGTCAATGGCGGTAGGTCTACCACAGAGGCCTATGGCGGTAGGGTGGCTACCGTAAAAAAGATAATTTCCCAATCTCAGCACGGTTCCACTGCACGGGGCCTAGCCTACCGTCGAGGTCCATGGCGATAGGCTTGTTACACCTACCTCCAAATCCTGTAGCGGTAAGGGTAGAAAACAGAGTATCCTCTATTTTTCCTTGTTGTTAACATCATGCACAACAGCAACAACATCGTAGTCATGGAAAATATAGGTCTACGACATAGTTCATGATTCGAAATTTAAATACATAGTTCACAGTTCATGACAAGTGCGCGAATGAAAGGCATAGTTCATGACAAGTGCATGAATGAAAGACATAGTTCATCACGAGTTTGCGAATGAAAGATATAGTGCTTCACAAGGCCTTATTGGGTCACACTAGGACATTTCCCTTTCTTGTCACGTGCCTCATACTCCTCTTGGGCATCGCGAGCCCTTGCAAGCTTTCTTGCCCTCTCCTCTTCATGAGCAACCTTCTATTTGTGTGCCCTCTCCTCCTCACGCTTCTTCCACTCCATCTTCTCCTTCTCACGACGCTCTTCATCCTCGGATCTTCGGTATGCTTCTTCAAACAACCTTTGCCTCCTAATACAATCTCGATGTTAATCCTTTTTGACATCTTGTGGCACATCTTGATCTATCCATGTGAAGTACTTGCAAAGCGGAGGCGGTGACTACATAGGTAAAACAAGTTTGTTGTTAGTAACATGAGTTCAAGATGAAACAAGATTGAGAATACCCTTTGAACATACCGGCGGCACATCATAGGCGTTAGTTGGACGCGCACGATCATGTGCATAGTTGGGACACACACAAAATCTTCTTCCTTCAGTCCATGACTTCTTGCTGTTGGTGGATACCTTCACTTTGCAAGCATCTCCACACCAACATGATGGAGTTTTCATGTATTTTTCCTTCACCTTGTCCAACTTGGCGTCACCCCACTTCTTCGACATGTCTTCACGGTTAGCATACGGGGGCCATGTCGTGGAACACGATGAAGCCATGCCTACGAAGAAAATATTGGTTGTTAGTAAAGTAAATAAATGTGTATAGAGACAATAAAACAATAAGCAAAACAACAAGTACAATTCATATTATTTCAACCGGAACCACGACAACCTCTGCCGGCTCCTCTAAGACTCATCCGTCCTCCACGCCCACCAATAGTGCCTCCTCGTGCACTACCTCTAAGACTCATCCGTCCTCCATGGCCACCACTTGTACCTCATCGTGTGCCACGGGAACCTCCTCTCCGGCCACCCATTTAACTAGTGGGAGTCTTGGCATTGGTCCTTGGCCTTTTGGTTCAATTCCTAGAATTCTGTCCCAGGTTGTCACATTTTCCACAATTGTTGATGTCTGGTGGCTCCATAAAATGACCGCTACCAAATTGTTTCATTCCGGTGTATCCAGCTAGATCATCTATGTCACTCCTAAACCTCTTTATTCTTCTTCTTCTTCTTCTTCTTCTTACCTTTGTAGGCACCGTGAGTTCGAGATCGAGAATGATATGTGGCCTATATACTCAGGCCATTGTGACTGATCTAGAAAGGGACGGAAACGAGGCGCCCATGTCAACCTCGTTTGTTCCAATGTGAACTCATGCAACCGCACAGTGGTTCCATCTGAAATGCGCAAGTTTCTCACCCTAGTCGCGGTCATGAAATGTGAGCAAGTCCAATGGTACTTATGAGGCCTCTCGCACTGACGTTACTGGTTCTTGCGGTGCACCTGGTATGAAACACTAGCGTACGTCACGCCGTCCCTTGTTGTGCCACCAGGCTCATCGACTTGGTAGATCATTTCTTTTTCATTGAATCTAATGATTTGTTGATGTGAAGACTCGCGATGTTGATACTTCAACCAGTCATCAACCTTGAAGGGTTAGTATTTATTTTCACCTATCCTTTTGGCGGTGATTCAGGAATGCCTTAGGAAATACTCATTGAGCTTGAAGAACGTACATTTCGCAATGGAAGTCACTGGCAAGGAATGGACACCTTGAGCACATTATTGAAGCATTCAGCCATGTTACTTGTCATGTCTCTGTATCTGAAACCACCTTCGTCATAAGCGCGCGACCACGTATGCTTCTCCGGAAGATGCCTTGTCAAGAATTCTCCCTCCTATGTGCTTTTCCAATGCCAAGTAGAATTTATCATGTCATTTTTTGAACATGTCGGCGTTAAATGACACACAAACATGGGTAAGGTCTTTGCAAAACTCCTTGCTCTCGCATGCCCGGTAAAAGATTGCCATGAAGTGCCTCATGCACCAATGGTGTTGGAGCTTTCGAAAGCCATAAATATCAACATCTATTACTTTCAGAATCCCATGATTTCTATCCGATATTGTGCACACCTCTTACCAATAACCTTCATCGTTAGATGGTCCATAAACCACTCCCAATTGTCATCGTGCTCGGAAGGCACCAAGGAAAATGCCACCGGCAACACGTTATCATTGACGAGTGGGCCATTGCCACCATCAATGTGCTCTTATATTTTCCGGTCAAGAATGTGCCATCAATAGACAAGACGGGGCAACAATGCCTAAATGCCTCGATGCATTGGCCAAAGCTCTAGAAAGCTCGGTGAAACACTTCGTCAATTGACTCAACCCTATGGCGCATGTGTGGGTGCCGATGAGCACTGGCTCCCAACATCCTAGGTAGAATATTGTACAAGGCCGCATAATCACCATGCAACATCCTAATAGCGTTTGCCTTGGCCATCCATATATTCCCATACTAGACCGAACTCATGAGTAACTTCACCTTCACGGGTGGATCGTCGGATATCTCATTCAACAATTTGTAGCATAGGAACTCAGAGGTGAGCTGACGGTGTCCCTTGCGTTGATCGTCTTGGTCCAGAGGTATGCACGTGTGAGTAGCCACACAACTCTTCAACTCTCGTTGCCTGGTTTCACGAAATTTTCTTCCATGGGCAACCTTCTTTGTCACATTGATGGTGTACTACACATTTTTATCGGAATGACCAACAACATACGACATATGGTTCCTAATGGCATAGTCACTCAACCAAATCGTGAACTCTTGTAAGCACCCAAACTTGATGCCTTTCTTCAAATGAGCATTCTCGTCCTCTTCCAGGGACTTGGATCACCAACCTTCGGGCAAGGTGATGGTCCAACCAACTCCAATCTCATGTCACCATCACCAACGGCCTTTTCAGCAAGACTAAGATCACGAAACAAAGAGGGTCCTCTTTCCTTGCCATTCACCTTCTTGTAGATTGATTTTCTTGTGCCGTGAACCCATCCTCGTCCAATTCTTCCTACGGACCCTCGTCATCTGAGTCATACCCACACATACAACTATAAGGGAGGTTACAATCCATGTCTTGTTTGTACACAATGACATCCAAGTCACCAGTGGGATGCTAATGAATCCCTTCTTGTTCGGCATAAGCATCATCTTGAGTAATAACATGATCATCAACACTAGCAATAGCATCATCATCCACATGAGCAATAGGATCACCTCGAACTATTATGGCTGTAACATGGGTCTTCTCTTCATTTGCTTGGCTACTTGGCGATTGGCTAGAAGAATTATTGACATACACCTCGACACTACCATCATGTATTGGGGATGACACATTCCAGTTCAATTCGAGTTGTAGGCGAGGAACTTCAACCTTTGTGGCAAATAATTCAAGTGACTTGTCTTGTGATCCTTCAACTATATCCTTGTATACATTCCAATGCAAATCAGAGGTGATGGGCATACTCTTTAATCGGGACTTTACTCCCACTTCAACATCATACCTCCCAATAAGCTTCACCTCATCACTTGGGTTAATCCAATGTAACACGCTTCTCACTTTCACTACAACATCATCATAGCTTGGGCTTGTGTCAAAAACCATGGGCTCCTCCCCTTCATCGGCATTTGCATTCAAAAATGCCGCCTTGTCCAAGTAATGCAAATTAAAAACTCTATCCATCTAAGAATAATGAAAAATAAATCAAGTCATCCATGGGTCAGCCAATTCATATGGATGAACTATCCACAATATGCATAGATTCAGGCAAGGAACTTGTATGCATTGCATTCAAACAATGATGCAAAAATGGTCAAAATACATCCATATCCCTAACCCTAACCGTAGCCCTAACCCTTCCCAAACAAAGCCACTAACTGTTGCACAAGATCTTGCTACCCACAGCAATGCTAGGCACACAATACATAGGCAAGCACAAATATAGCCATAAATGCATAATAAACACATCATAAATGCACAACAAGAGCAATAAATAGGGTTTCAAACAATGTGAGCAATTCAACATAAATACATGATTCCAACCAACCAAAAGAAAGGGGAGTGGGAGAGGTACCTTGGGTGATGCGAATGCTCTGGATCCACCAGACAAATCTCTAGCAATGGAGAGAGATTTAGCGGGTGCTTTGGTGGGGGATAAAGGGGGAAAGAGGGTGAGCTTGGGAGGAAGAACGATATTGGGGATGAATGGGTGGGTGGGGTCCCCACCAACGCCTTATTTAGATACGTTAAAATTGAGCACCCTCCCAGCCCTCTCAGGCCATCAACATGTCTAGCAGTTCGATTGAGCATCACACACACTTTTGGCGTTGGATTTATGTGTGGTTAGCTAACTTCACGCGAGTGGGCCGACTGTCCTGAAGGGCAGCTACTCCGATGGGAAAATCCGATATCTGTGGTTGATTGGGCCGACGGCCCGTCCAGTAATGGGATAAAAAAAAGACATCGAAGGGCAGCCAAGAGCTGAGTCGTTCCTCCCCCTGACCTCTCGTTCTCTCCCTGACGCAACCGGTCTCTCGTTCTCTCCCTCACGCAACCGGTGACTCCTCGAGAAGATCCCGCCGCCGCCACCTCCCCTTCCCCCCTGGAGTTTGCCTCCCGCGGACACATTTCCATGCGCAGCAACGACACTGGTCGCCTCCAGATGGCGGACGGTGATATGGGGCTCAGCTTCACTACCTCAGTCACGTGTCACCGGCGGCATCACTGTTCGGAGGCTGCGTGGTTTGCTTGCAAGGCTTCCCGGAGGATTCACATTTGGCAACCTGTGCGTCCGTGTACCAGGTGAAAAGGGTGAACTTAACTTCTGTTATGCCAATTCCATGTAATATCACCTTACTTTCACTACATTGTGGCGGCTCAGATGTCTTTCGGTTAAGAAATTGTGATGGTGTTACATAGATGGAGATGATAGACCAGTGAAAGAATTGTGCCAAAGTATTCTCGTAACTCGTTTTAGTGGCAACGCACATGGGTTGGAGCGGGCGGATGCCTCCCTATCTTTCCACTTCTGCTGCTTTGACATGCGAAGGAGATGGCTCGAGGTATCCACGAGATGAATGACGCTAGATGAGACTAGAAGTTGACTTCTGCACTAAGTTTGCACCCAAAGGTACGTAGATTGATTCTTTTGTTGAGATTTATTTTTTGTTCATGATCGCATATTCTCAATAGTTTTAAATGGTTGAAAAAAGAATATCAATTAGCATTGATCAATTTTGCTACCAACTCCTGCATATGTACTAACTTTGATTTTTACAAGGAAGACATGAAATTTGTCTTGAGACGCGATCAGGTTTCCCTTCTTCTATTATGTGCATTTTCTATAGCATACTAGCATCCCATATGTGTTTTATTTTTTCCAGCAATTATTATTATTTTGTAGGGAAGAGCTATGATAACATCGGAAGGATTGTGTAGATTTTGCTGAACCCAGCCACACTGGATGATGAAAAAACAACAAGAAAGCCTTAAAAGGTGAACGAAATGTATTACATGCTAAAAGTCAAATAGGCAAAAGAAGAAAATAAATGGATAATACATGCCATCATACTTCTTGTTGAGAGAACAAGGATCATTCCTGGAAATGGCACCGCCTGTATGATGAATATCATAGGTATATGACATGCATACTATACAAGCATCTTGGTTGTTGTGTTTTTGGGTGTTCCCTTATGAATTCTTATGCTTGATATAGGTGTTTTGAGGTGTTAAGATGTGGACATGATGCAGAAACTTGGGCTTTCACACACACCGGTTTTCGATCTCTTGGTCGAGGATTTTCCCAAGTATGTGGCCCAATCCCTCTGTCTACAACAATTTGCTGATTCCGAATTCAAAAACAACTATCTACCAAGACGCCTTGTGAGAACTTGGAGATTTTACTAATATTGCTAATAAACAACTGAGAATTCATCACCATTTTCCCATTAAAACCCATCAATTCAGCTCAAATCTTTGTTTGTATAATCTAATGTAGTAGTAACTTTTTTCATGATAGAGTAGAAGCTTTTCAAAATTACTGGAGTTCTTTACACTTTATGATTTCTTCAGGTGTCAGATAGATGTGTGTATGGTACATAATTCTGTATGAAGTTCTGCACGGATGCAAGACACAACACACTACCCTTTAGCCTATTAGAAATTCAGAATCATCATATCAGAAAGCTACCATTCTGGCATTTTGTCAAATACTGATGTTTCTTTTAAACTTGAGATAGATATATTTCTTCCAAGTAAATAGATGGTAACTAAAAATTTGGTCATATTCATAAAGGAAGCTGCCACTTCCCCTTACATGGTAGACTGAATCTAAAATATAAATTAGATTCTCTACTCCGTATAACAAGCATTTCGCAAAGTTGACAGTGATTTACATGTCCATGCTTTTGGTTGTTCCATTCCTTTTATTCTGGTCATTTTCAGGAGAATAAGGAGTTGTGACACTCAAGTCTACCTATGATGTGAATCATTCAAGTAATGATAAGCTAGCTTATTATACTCGATGTAGAAACCTATGGTTAAGCGTCTCAATCTCCATACATGAAGACCCGCTGGGTATATATTGATTGTGGAGTCGGTACAGGAGATGGCAGCATCAAGGCTAACCATTGGGAGATATTATAGGAGGTTTTAGGAGATAAGAGAGATAAAACACAAAAGGAATAACCTCCTAACTACCATCGCCATGAGCCTCAAGGCCTCATAGCGTGTTACACAAGGACACGTTAAAACCTGTACAAGATATGTTTAACATCCTCCCTTAATCTGAACTTCTCAAGTTTAGATTACGCTTAAATTCTTCAAATGATCTTGTGGGCAAAGCTTTTGTGAAACCATCTGCAACTTGGTCCTTTGAGGGAATGAACCTAATCTTCAATTCCTTGCTAGCAACCCTTTCTCTCACAAAATGATAGTCAATCTCAATTTGTTTTGTTCTTGCATGAAAAACAGGGTTAGCGGAAAGATATGTCGCACCAATATTATCACACCAGAGACATGGAGTTTGTGTGTAATATATGCCAAGTTCTTTAAGCAGAGCTTTAACCCATATTATTTCAGCTGTATCATTTGCCAGTGCTTTGTATTTGATGAGGGCATGATCTCTGCTGTGCCGCTGATATGGCCCGATCTTTTACGATGCAATAACCTCCAAAGTCCACCGAGAAAAAATACTCCCAATTACACGAGCAATACGTGTAACCTGAAGCAGGGGTGACGACGACCAACGGACAATCCCTTGACACACGAGGAACTTCCCGTCGTAGTAGACGTAACCAGCGCGCAACCCGTCAGTGACGACGGACCTCGAGCCAAGTGCAACTTTCACGCAGAAAATTCACACAAAATAAATAACGACGGCACCCAAAGAGGGCCGCTTAATAGTCGATACACATGTTGTCTAAACCGAAGAAAAATAATCTAACCTTTTTTACATGGCCGACATGCCTTTTATTGTGCACGCAGGCACAAGAAATCCTAACCGAATAGGACTTCTTGCTACGTAAGGAAAAAGATAATTAAATATTTATTGCCCTATAAACTGACTTTCAGCGTGTAAATAGAGGCATGCGGAAGTTAGGATCGACTTTGACTTGTGCCTCCTCCTTTTTTATCTCACGTCCATACTTCCTTCTATAACAAAATTAATTATGTTTCCTATTATATAGGAAGGCAATCTGATTTGTTTTGCTCAAACGTGTATAACCACCAATACTTCTATTATGCATGCTACGTGCATGCTCATATGTGCCCATAGGCCAATGTAAATTCATGTACGCCAACTGACATATGTCCCTCTTTTGTACTGATACATTATACTCAATATGCCTTCTCCCATTATTAATTCCATTATTAATTATGACCGGTGCAATACCTGTACCACGTAGTCCTCGAAGGTGACCATCAAGGCCTCTGTTGAACTGAGACAAAATGTTGCTTTTCTTATGTTGCCCGTCCTCCTTCAGCGCCTCTTCCGTGTTTAATACCTTGCCAACCGACATAATCACCTCTCTAATGACCGTGTATGTCTCCACACGATTATTAGCGATTGGCATAGGCGGTGCATTAGGTGTGATTGGTATTGGATGTGCCACATCATCCTCCCCCACTTGAAGAGAAACCGTCCTCGGTTTCATGTTGTTCTTGAGAGCTTGCTCCTTCCGCACCGTCAATACCACATCTGAGCGGATTAATTTCTCATCCATTGATTTAAGTATCCTTTGCCTCCCATCATGAATAAAAGTGTATGTGTTGCTCCTTTCAGCATGTTGCACACTGCGGTCATACTGCCAAGGTCGCCCTAGTAACAAACCACAGACTTCCAGTGGCAAAACGTCGCATTCCACCTCATCGACATACTGCCCAACTGAAAATGGTGCACACACCTTATGTGTAATTTTGAGCTTTCCACGATTGTTCAATGATAACCCATAATTATAGAGGATCAATTGTAGCCTCTTTCCATAAGTAAGAGTGTCGAACCCAATGAGGAGTTAAAGGTAGACAAATATTCCCTCAAGTTCTATCGACCACCGATACAACTCTATGCACACTTAACGTTCGCTTTACCTAAAACAAGTATGAAAATAGAAGTACTTTGTAGGTGTGATAGGATAGGTTTGCAAGAATATAAAGAGCACGTAAATAAAAAGTAGGGGCTGTTTAGATGAGGACACAACTAAGTTAGTTTTAGTAAAGAGTTTTTTGTCACGAGAAAGTTATTTGTCCCTAGGCAATCGATAACTAGACCGGTAATCACTATTGCAATTTTATTTGAGGGAGAGGCATAAACTAACATACTTTCTCTTCTTGGATCATATGCACTTATGATTGGAACTCTAGCAAGCATCCGCAACTACTAAATATCATTAAGGTAAAACCCAACCATGGCATTAAAGCATCGAGTCCCCTTTATCTCATATGCCACAACCCCCTTACTCGGGTTTATGCTTCTATCACTCAAGCAACCCACTATAAGTGAATCATGAACATATGGCAACACCCTACAGCATGGATTGCTACGTCTTGAGCTTGCGTTGCTTTTCCTTGAAGAGGAAAGGGTGATGCAGCAATAGTAGCGTAAGTATTTCCCTCAGTTTTTGAGAACCAGGGTATGAATCCAGCAGGAGGCTCCTCAGAAGTCCCACACACCTACACAAACAAACAAGAACTCGCAACCAACGCAATAAAGGGGTTGTCAATCCCTTCATGGCCACTTGCGAAAGTGAGATCTGATAGAGATAGTATGATAAGATAAATATATTTTTCGTATTTTATAATATAGATAGGAAAAGTAAAGATGCAAATAAAAGTATATCGAAAGCTTATATGATAAAAGATAGACCCGGGGGCCATAGGTTTCACTAGTGGCTTCTCTCAAGATAGCATAAGTATTACGGTGGGTGAACAAATTACTGTCGAGCAATTGATAGAAAAGCGAATATTTATGAGATTACCTAGGCATGATCATGTATATAGGCATCACGTCCGTGACAAGTAGACCGACTCCTGCCTGCATCTACTACTATTACTCCACACATCGACCGCTATCCAGCATGCATCTAGAGTATTAAGTTCATAAAGAACAGAGTAACGCAATAAGAAAGATGACATGATGTAAAGGGATAAACTCATGCAATATAATATAAACCCCATCTTTTTATCCTCGATGGCAACAATACAATACGTGCCTTGCTGCCCGTGCTGTCACTGGGAAAGGACACCGCAAGATTGAACCCGAAGCTAAGCACTTCTCCCATTGCAAGAAAGATCAATCTAGTAGGCCAAACCAAATTGATAATTCGAAGAGACTTGCAAAGATAACTTAATCACACATAAAAGAATTCAAAGGAGATTCAAATATTTCTCATAGATAAACTTGATCATAAACCCACAATTCATCGGATCTCAACAAACACACCGCAAAAAGAGTTACACTGAATAGATCTCCAAGAAGATCGAGGAGAACATAGTATTGAGATTCAAAGAGAGACAAGAAGCCATCTAACTAATAACTATGGACCCGAAGGTTTGTGGTAAACTACTTACAACTCATCGGAGAGGCCTTGGAGATGATGTAGAGGCCCTCCATGATCGATTCTCCCTCCGGCGGAGCGCCGTCGAAGGCTTCAAGATGGGATCTCGTGGATACAGAAGGTTACGACGGTGGAAATAGTTTTTCGTGGTCGCTTCTGATGTTTTCGGGGTACATGGGTATATATAGGAGGAAGAAGTAGGTCGGTGGACGCCCGAGGGGCCCACGAGATAGGGGGCGCGCCCAGTAGGGGGGGCGCCCTCCACCCTCGTGGCCGCCTCGGCTGTTGCTTGACTTCCACTCCAAGTCCTCTGGATCACGTTCGTTCCAAAAATCACGCTCCCGAAGGTTTCATTCCGTTTGGACTCCGTTTGATATTCCTTTTCTTCGAAACACTGAAATAGGCAAAAAAAACAGCAATACGGGCTGGGCCTTCGGTTAGTAGGTTAGTCCCAAAAATGATATAAATGTGTAAAGTAAAGCGCATAAACATCCAAAACGGGTAATATAATAGCATGGAACAATAAAAAATTATAGGTACGTTGGAGACGTATCAAGCATCCCCAAGCTTAATTCCTGCTCGTCCTCGAGTAGGTAAATGATAAAAACAGAATTTTTGATGTGGATGCTACCTAGCATAATTCTCAATGTAATTTTATTTATTGTGGCATGAATGTTCAGATCCAAATGATTCAGAATAAAAGTTCATATTGACATAAGAAATAGTAATACTTCAAGCATACTAATCACAACAATCATGTCTTCTCAAAATAACATGGCTAAAGAAAGTTCATCCCTACAAAATCATATAGTTAGGATATGCTTCATTTTCGTCACAAAAAAATGCTCCCATCTTATACACCCCTGATGACAAGCCAAGCAATTGTTTCGTACTTAAATAATTTCAAACTTTTTCAACTTTCACGCAATACATGAGCGTGAGCCATGGATATAGCACTATGGGTGGAATAGAATATGATGATGGGGATTGTGTGGAGAAGACAAAAAAAGGAGAAAGTCTCACATTGATGAGGATAATCAACGGGCTATGGAGATGCCCATCAATTGATGTCAACATGAGGAGTAGGGATTGCCATGCAACGGATGCACTAGAGCTATAAATGTATGAAAGCTCAACAAAAGAAACCAGTGGGTGTGCATACAACTTGCTTGCTCACGAAGACCTAGGGCCTTTTGAGGAAGCCCATCGTAGGAATATATAAGCCAAGTTCTATAATGAAAAATTCCCACTAGTATATGAAAGTGATAACATAAGAGACTCTCTATATGAAGAACATGGTGCTACTTTGAAGCACAAGTGTGGAAAAGGATAGTAACATTGTCCCCTTTTTATTTTTATTTTCTTTTTTTTCTTTTTTTCTTTGGCCCTTTCTTTCTTTTTCTTTTTTTCTTTTGGCCTTTCTCTTTTTTTGGCCTTTCTTTTTTTTGGCCTTTTTTCGGGGACAATGCTCTAATAATAATGATCATCACACTTTTATTTATTTACAACTCATGAATTACAACCCAAAACTAGAACAAGATATGACTCTATATGAATGCCTCCGACGGCGTACCGGGATGGGCAATGAATCAAGAGTGACATGTATGAAAAATTATGCATGGTGGCTTTGCCAAAAATACGATATCAACTACATGATCATGCAAGGCAATATGACAATGATGATGCGTGTCATGATGATAAACGGAACGGTGGAAAGTTGCATGGCAATATATCTCGGAATGGCTATGGAAATGCCATAATAGGTAGGTATGATGGCTGTTTTGAGGAAGATATAAGGAGGTTTATGTGTGATAGAGCATATCATGTCACAGGGTTTGGATGCACCGGCGAAGTTTGCACTAACTCTCAAGGTGAGAAAGGGCAATGCACGGTACCGACGAGGCTAGCAATGATGGAAAGGTGAGAGTGCATATAATCCATGGACTCAACTCTTGTCAAAAAAGAACTCATATACTTATTGCAAAAATCTACAAGTCATCAAAAACCAAGCACTACGTGCATGCTCCTAGGGGGATAGATTGGTAGGAAAAGACCATCGCTTGTCCCCGACCGCCACTCATAAGGATGCACAATCTAAGAACACCTCATGTTTCAAATTTGTTACACAACTTTCACCATACGTGCATGCTACGGGACTTGCTAACTTCAACACAAGCATTCTTTAAATTCATAATCACCCAACTAGCATGACTCTAATATCACTACCTCCATATATCAAAACAATTATCAAGCATCAAATTGATCATAGCATCCAATTCACTTCCTATGATAGTTTTTATTATACCCAACTTGGATGCTCGTCATTCTAGGACCAATTTTATAGCCATAGCAAATACCATGTTGTTCTAAGAGACTCTCAAAATGATATAAATGAAGCATGAGAGATTAACAATTTCTTCAAAATTAAGCCATCGTCATGCTCTAAAATATATAAGTGAAGCACTAGAGCAAAAACTATCTAGCTCAAAAGATATAAGTGAAGCACATAGAGTATTCTAATAAATTCCAATCAAGTGGGTTTCTCCCAAAAGGTGTGTACAGAAAGGATGATTGTGGTAAACTAAAAATCAAATACCAATATCATACAACACGCTCCAAGCAAAACACATATCATGTGGCGAATAAAAATACGGCTGCAAGTAAAGTTACCGATAAACAAAGACGAAAGAGGGGATGCCTTTCGGGGCATCCCCAAGCTTAGGCTTTTAGCTATTCTTGAATATCTTGGGGTTCCATTGGCATCCCCAAGCTTAGGCTCTTGTCACTCCTTATTCTATAGTCCATCAAATCTTTACCCAAAACTTGAAAACTTCACAACACAAAACTCAACAGGAAATCTCATAAGCTCCGTTAGTGAAAGAAAGCAAAACCACCACATAAGGTACTGTAATGAACTCATTATTTATTTATATTGGTGTTAAACCTACTGTATTCCAAGTTCTCTATGGTTCATACCCTTACATACTAGCCATAGATGCATCAGAATAAGCAAACAATACACGAAGGACAGAATCTGTCAAAAACAGAACAGTCTGTAGCAATCTGTAACTCTCGAATACTTCTGAACTCTAAAAATCCTACCAAAATAAGAAGTCCTAGGAAATTTGTCTATTTATCTACAGCAAAAAGAATCAATGCAAAAGCACGTTTCTGTGAATTATTAAAATTATTTTTGTGCGCGCAAAGTTTCTGTTTTTCAGCAGAATCAAATTAACTATCACCATAGGTTATCCTATAGGTTCTACTTGGCACAAACACTAACTAAAACATAAAAACACATCTAAACAGAAGGTAGATGCAAAATTTATTAAATAACATCAAGGAAAAATATTGGGTTGTCTCCCAACAAGCGCTTTTCTTTAAAGCCTTTTTAGCTAGGCATTGAGATTTCAAAGATGCTCACATGAAAGACAAGAATTGAAGCACAAAGAGAGCATCATAAAATATGTGACAAACACACTTAAGTCTAACATACTTCATATGCATAGGCATCTTATAAGCAAACAAATTATCAAGGCAAGCAAAAACTAGCATATGCAAGGAAGAACAAAGAGATGATAGCAATCTCGAATACTTCTGAACTCTAAAAATCCTACCAAAATAGGAAGTCCTGGGAAATTTGTCTATTGATCTACAGCAAAAAGAATCAATGCAAAAGCATGTTTCTGTGAATTACTAAAATTATTTTTGTGCACGCAAAGTTTCTGTTTTTTAGCAGAATCAAATTAACTATCACCATAGGTTATCCTATAGGTTCTACTTGGCACAAACACTAATTAAAACATAAAAACACATCTAAACAGAAGGTAGATGCAAAATTTATTAAATAACAGCAAGGAAAAATATTGGGTTGTCTCCCAACAAGCGCTTTTCTTTAAAGCCTTTTTAGCTAGGCATTGAGATTTCAAAGATGCTCACATGAAAGACAAGAATTGAAGCACAAAGAGAGCATCATAAAACATGTGACAAACACACTTAAGTCTAACATACTTCATATGCATAGGCATCTTGTAAGCAAACAAATTATCAAGGCAAGCAAAAACTAGCATATGCAAGGAAGAACAAAGAGATGATAGCAATGTCAACATGAAGAGAGGTAATTTAGTAACATGAAAATTTTTACAACCATATTTTCCTCTCTCATAATAATTACATGTAGGATCATAAGCAAATTCAACAAAATATCTGTCACATAAAATATTTTCAACACGATCCACATGCATGCGAAGTTGATACTCTTCCAAAATAGTGGGATTAACATTAACTAAAGTCATGACCTCTCCAAGCCCACTTTTATCTAAAATTTCATAAGATTGATCAAAATCCAAATATGTGGGATCTAAAGTTGACACTCTTCCAAACCCACTTTCAATAATATTGCAAACACTATTATCAATCTCATATTCATCATGGGGGTTAAATAAATTTTCAAGATCAAAAGAAGAATCACCCCAATCATGATCACTGCAACAAGTAGTAGACATAGCAAAACTAGCATCCCCAAGCTTAGGGTTTTGCATATTATTAGCACAATTGACATCAAGAGAATTTATAGTAACATCATTGCAATCATGCTTTTTATTCAAAGAGTTATCATCAATCTATTCATAAATTTCTTCATCATAATTTTCAGATTCACGAATTTCAAGCAAAGCTTCATAAAGATAATCTAGTGCACAAAACTCACTAGCAATTGGTTCATCATAATTGGATCTCTTAAAAAGATTAGCAAGCGGATGAGGATCCATAGATCTTAGCTTCTTTGTTTATCAATAAAAAAACAACTATTCCAACTAAATGACCAAACGAGCCAAGTAAGACATCAAAGCAAATGAAAAGACGAATAGAAGAAGGGCAAATAAAACGGCAAGGGTGAAGTGGGGGAGAGGAAAATGAGGGGCAAATGGCAAATAATGTAATGCGAGGGAGATAAGTTTGTGATGGGTACTTGGTATGTCTTGACTTGAGCGAAGACCTCCCCGGCAACGGCGCCAGAAATCCTTCTTGCTATGTCTTGAGCTTGCGTTGGTTTTCCTTGAAGAGGAAAGGGTGATGCGGCAATAGTAGCGTAAGTATTTCCCTCAGTTTTTTAGAACCAAGGTATCAATCTAGTAGGAGGCTCCTCAGAAGTCCCACGCACCTACACAAACAAACAAGAACTCGCAACCAATGCAATAAAGGGGTTGTCAATCCCTTCACGGCCACTTGCAAAAGTGAGATCTGATAGAGATAGTATGATAAGATAAATATATTTTTGGTATTTTATAATATAGATAGGAAAAGTAAAGATGCAAATAAAAGTAGATTGAAAGCTTATATGATAAAAGATAGACCCGGGGGCCATACGTTTCACTAGTGGCTTCTCTCAAGATAGCATAAGTATTACGGTGGGTGAACAAATTACTGTCGAGCAATTGATAGAAAAGCAAATAATTATGAGATTATATAGGCATGATCATGTATATAGGCATCACGTCCGTGACAAGTAGACCGACTCCTGCCTGCATCTACGCTTCCATGCCGACATCTTTGGCGTGCCAGGGAGGGGCGTCGCTTGTGTGAACCTGAAGGAGTAGCCAGTGCGTCGATCTTCATCAATCTCCATCATTCATGGCTCCCAAGAAGAGAAGTGGAGTAGGGGCGCATCCTTCCACCTCGAAGGCTTCGTCACATGTGACTGCGGGTGCCGCAGCTGCGGCAGTCAAAGCCAGCGAGGCGGGAGTGCTTCTAATGACCTCGTCGTGGCTGGATCGGGGACGGGGCCGCGAGCGCGGCTCGGCCTCCTCAACATGCCGTGAATTGTACTTCCACCGGTGCGAGTCACGCGGATGCACAACTTCCTCCCGCTCACCCTACCGACGTACTCAATCAATGCGACATCGACACCCGCTCTGGCGCGAGCCAAGACCCACCGGCCGTGTCGCCTGGAGGGGCAGAGACGGGACGTGCTCCTCGTCCCACATCAGGCGAACGCAACAACACTCCGAGCGGCGCCGTCGACCCATAACGACCACATCCGCACGGGAAGAGCCCAGCTGACCAAGAACAGCTTCGGTCACTCCAAGTCCCTCTGGCAGCAGGCCTGAGGCGGCGAGAGCCCGACGATGCTCCTTCTGGCTCGACCAGAAGCCGATCTGTGTCACACTCTACCTCCCACGCCATGTCGGAGATGGCGGACGAAGCGGTGGTGAGAGCTTAGATGTTGCTGGATTTTCCTCCAGCACCAGATAGGATGGACGAGTGGAGGGCTACCATCCAAAGCCTTCTTGGATTTGCTGAGATCAACAAGACGCCATGCACAGAGCCATCACGGCACCAACAAGTGGCGCTAGCGGCCCGTGCTGGTGACCAATATGGGAGGACCGCGACCCACATGCAGTCCCCTCCGCGGCAGCCTGCTCAGGGGCGTCCACAATGAGCTCGGCAACCCCAAGGTATTGATGATCATGATGAGGCATCAATGGCTTCATCTAATCCATGACTCCAGCAAGATCAACATCAAGTGTTGAGAGAAAGGAGAAAGGAGGACGCCCACGTCACCATTGAGTGGCGTCGCGAGACACGCCGTTAGTCAGACATGCGTAATGGTGTTGATATCGATGAGCACGCTCCCAGTGCTAGTGGCCTTACGAGGTAGGCTGCACGGCCTTCACTCGCGAGCTACAGCAAGTCCAATGGCCATCCTCTCGCACCATCAAGCCTGACTTGCCGGAGAAGTATGATGGGAAGCTGAACCCGATAGAGTTTTTGGGCATCTACATGATTGCCATTCAAGCCGTCGGGGGAAGGGATGTGAAGTGCTTGCCAACTACTTCCCGTCGGCTCCCAAGCTGAACGTGGGGTCCTGGCTAATGCACTTGCCGGAGGATTCCATCTCCTCTTGGGAAGATTTGTGCAACGAGTTCGTGGGTGCCTTTACAGGCGTACACCAAGAACCAGGATGGCCTAGTGACATGGAAACCCTTCTGCAGAAGGAGGAAGAGAGTTTGCGCAAATACTTGCGAAGGTTCAGCCAAGTACAACATAACATTCCAAAGGTACACGAGGTAGCTGTGATTGTCGCATTTCATACGAATGTACGCAACCACAGAATGCGGGCCAAGATGAATGTTTAGTTATCCAAGACCGTCAGCGAGCTCTACACGCTGGCGGATAAGTGTGCCCGTACTAAAGAAGGGAGAAGACTTCCAAGGGCATCGAAGTCGATTCGAAGGACGATGATGACCCTGCCATCCCCAGGAAGAAGAACAAGAAGCGCAACAAGAAGGGAAAGGAGAAAGCTTTGATAGCCGTTGAGAGGGCCGATAATCTTAGCACCGAGAAGAAAGCAAAAACTGAGATGCCCGACAAGGAAGCTCCTACATGCGCTGATTGTCGGGCGGTAGCGGCTGCTGAGAAAATCGTCAAGTTTGACGGGCCGTACTGCAAGATCCACAGGACCAAGGGTCATGACCTTCGAGATTGCTAGCAAGTCGAGCAGTTGGTTCAGAAGCAGAAAGCTGAGTATGAAAGGCGCGACAAGGAGAGAAGTCGGAATGGTGCTGGCGGGAAAAGCCGCAGTGGTCGTAATGGACACAGTGGCAAGCCTGACCAGCAGAAGGACAAACCCACCAAGGGCCATGAGAAGAAAGAAAACAAGGATGACAACAAAGAAGAGGATGATGAAACCAGTGAACAGGAGTTTCAGAAAGCTACTGAGGCCATGTGCATTGACAGAGGTGCGTCTTTGCACTCCTCTCACCGCCAACTCAAGCAGTTGGCGTGTCAGGTTAATGTTGCAGAACTAGTAGCAAGCACTCGAGAACCTCTCAAGTGGTCCCGCACGCCCATCATCTTTGACATTGAGGATCATCAAGACCGCACTACTGCAGTGGGATGTTTGTCATTGTTGGTTTCACCAACAATCTGCAACCTCAAGGTCACCAAGATGTTGGTTGACCAGGGGGCGGGCTTGAATTTGATTTCTCCTGATGTGCTGAAGAAACTCCAGATTTTAGATGAAGACCTGAAGAAGACTGGCACTTTCCAAGGAATCAACCAAGGAAGGAGCCAGCCGAATGGAAAGATTACCTTCCTGGTAACATTTGGTGGGGAAATAAACTTCAGGACTGAGAAGATTGTGTTTGATGTTGTTGAATTACCCCTGCCATTTAACGGGATTCTTGGTTGACCAGTTCTGGCCAGGTTCATGGCGGCGTCCCACTATGCCTACAACACTTTGAAGATGTTTGGTCCTATGGGAGTCATTACCATCCCATCAGATCGGCGAGATGTAGTCGTCTTGATGAGGACATCAATACACTTGGTACACCCACAGCCCCTGCTGCTATACATACTGGACCAATTACTAGAGCTCGTGCACGCCAACTAAATTACCAGGTACTTTCGTTTCTTGGTAATGATTCTAATGTTCATGAGAATATGATGCTGCCTAAATTGGATACATTTGTTTTGCTTACAAATGAAGGGCCTAGCTTGGAGAAGGATGAACATTGGAGCAAGAACAAGCATGAAGATGATGGCATGCGCAAGGGGAACAAGAACGGAGTTACAAGTGATGATTTCAGGACTTTGAAGCCACCATAATGGGTGCATGAAGCCTTGGACGAAATATACAAGATGCCACTTCACAAAATTCGTCCCGAGGCTATTTTAGGTGCTGCGTCACCTTATTATTGGGCCAGGCCCATGTAATTTCGAAATACATAAGTATAGGCTATTTTTAGAGTCTGTATGTGTGGGGAAACAAGAGATAGGGTTGATTTCGGACCCCTCCACCAAGGGCCACGAAATTCCCCCCCTCTTCCTCCATATATACAGCCCTTAGGGCATCGTTTAGACTTTGGGTTTTGTTTAGATTAAAAGTTCGCCATAGCTGCAACTTCGCGTACTTCGTTTGTGTTCAACGACCAGACAAAGGCGTCACAGAACCCCACCTTGATCAATAAAGCTTTCATCTTATATTCGCAATATCCGGATTGCAATCTCAGTTTCTTGCTTGTTCTTCGTTTGCTCGCAGGAAACAGACCCTCGTGGTCAGGTTGATCGTGCTCCGGCGTGGTCAATAACCTCTCGGAGTTGGTTTAGCGATTGCTAAGGCGCGACGTCCTCGCACGTTCGTAGTCGGATCGTCAAGGTCGACTTCCACCAAAGCGAAATCCATCATCTCATCGAAAGACGGGACACCTCCGCCTCTATCAAGTGGTATCAGATTTCCAGGTTGCTCGGTGAGATGTTACAGTTTTTCGTAGTTTAGATCGAGTCTGTTCTTCATACCTACAGTCCATGAAAAAGCCACAAAAAAAATTAGGGTTAGTTCACCATATCCGAACCAATCTGAGCCTTTGCATAATCTTTTTAGGGTTTTGCTTTGTTGAATTTGCGGTTGCATCGTCGTGTCTAGTTGCTGGTCTTAGAGTCTAGTCTTTTAGAGTTTCGAGTTCTGGTCATCAGTTGTCACGCCGCCGCCGCACCATCATCATCGCCCCTGCCATCTACCACCACCGCACCGAATCCGTATCCATATACCACCACCAATCCGTGTCCATATACCACCACCGATCCATATCCATATACTACCACCGCTACCACCACCGCTGCCATATACCACCACCATATATCCACCACCAATCCGAGTTCTTTGCTTATTAGGTTTGTTTTCGGGATCCATCTAGATTCCGATTCGTGTTTCCTTGCCGGAGTAGGTTTCGGAAAAAAAAAAGAGTCGGGTAGCCACGCTCCGTTTAGGCCCAAAATTTTTTGAAAACGCATTTTTCGAAAAATTTTCTGGCTATCCTATTTTTAGGTGTTTCTGAGTGTTTTGAGACAGGTGCCATTATAGGAAGTTTTTTTTGACCCGTTTCCAGTTTTTGGGTCCGGGCAGTCGAAAAAAAAAACATTGGTCGAAAAAATTTCGTGCCCATCCTGTCAGTTTGAGCTAGGAAGAGTTTTGAGACACTCGCCATTATAGTGATTTTTCGCAAAAAAAAAACAGCGCAAAAAAAAAGAGCGCCAAAAAAAAAAGAGCGAAAAAAAAATTCAGAGTGTGCTTTTCCCTTGTTTACGTGCCGCGCCGTGATTTTGTTAGTGTTCTAGGCTCGCGTCTCTAGCACAGTCTAGCCTAGGACCAGCACAGTACCGTCGTTGAGCGTTTATTCAACTTTGCATCTCTGAATTGATTATTGCTGACCCTTTTTGCTACCATATTATAAGCCTTCCCAGCTCCACATACATCTACGTCGTGCGTTTGACTCTCCCTGGTAATCGCTCTATCCAAGCTTTGAGAGTTTTTGACTACAACGGTTACCGATCACCGCCTGCTGCTGGGTAAGAACTGGTAAGAATTTGAGTTTTGCTTGACGGATTTGTGACACCCACCACCACCACTTGTTCGTAGTCTGTAGGATCATATTCTTGTGTGTTTCTATTGCTGCTAACCATGCCAGGATCACAAGCCGACGAGATTGACTGGGAGAATTTATCGAACAAGGAGCTTCATGATAAGTTTCAGCAAATGATGACTGAACAGGTGCAAGATGTGCTGAACAATTTTGAAGAGGCCATGGAGAAGATCACTGGCTTTGAGAAGACGTTCGAAACAAAGCTCGATAACAAGTTTAATGAATTGCTCGCGCGTCTTCCACCACCACCACCCGCTGCAGCTAATGCACCTCTCCAACAACAACAACAACAACGACTACCTCCACGTCGCGAAGCAGACCTCCGCCGAGCAAGCCGTGTTCCTCTTGCGTTTGGCCAAACTGTTGGTGCTGCTGTTGATACTTCTGTGGCTCCTGCTGCTGATGCGGAGGAGGATGATTATGTGGGAGACTATGAGGATGAGGTTGATCAAAATCAACACTACGTGCAGCCACCTGTACCACCACCAGCAGGTCGACCTCAGGTATATATTCGTAATGGTAGGCCTGCACCACCACCTCAGGTACGAGATGATGTCCATATTCCTAAACTGAAATTGAATATTCCACCATTTGAGGGTAGATATGTTCCTGATATATATCTTACTTGGGAGTTAGAAACTGAACAACGATTTACATGTTTACAATATCCTGAGGAGAGACGAGTTGCTGCTGCCGTTTGTGCTTTCACTAGTTTTGCATGTGTATGGTGGTCTGAACATTGTAGATTATATCCTATTCCAACTACTTGGGCTGCTTTGAAAACTGTTATGCGTACGCGTTGGGTTCCACCATATTATCAACGTGAATTGCTTCAAAAATTGCAGCGTTTAAGACAAGGGAAAAATTCTGTAGAAGAATATTTTCAGGAATTACAAACTGGCATGATTAGATGTGGTATTGTTGAGGAGAATGAAGCTATGCTTGCACGTTTCTGGGTGGATTAAATAGAGAGATTCAGACCATTCTAGACTATAAGGAGTATACTAATATCACTCGTTTATTCCATCTTGCTTGTAAAGCTGAACGTGAAGTGCAGGATCGACAAGCATTGGGGCGAACTAACTTTTCTGCAGGCCGACCTTCATCATGGACACCACGTGCATCTTCTACTTCAACTGCACCAGCACCTCCATCCGGTGCCACCTCCAGCCGTGATACAAGAAAACAGGCACAACCACCATTATCTGCCAAGAGCGCACCTGCGGGGCCTGCACAGCGTTCTTCTTCTTCCATGGCATCAACAGGGCACACAAGTGATATTATTTGTCGTCGTTGTAAGGGAGGAGGTCATTATGCGAGAGAATGCAAATCTCCGCGTGTGATGATTGCTACCGCGGATGGTGGATATGAGTCCGCTAGTGACTATGATGAGACTTTGGCTCTTATTACACGTGAAGAACATGGTGGAGATGATTCTGATCATGAGACGCAATACATGGCTCCTGAAGACGCTGACAGGTATGAATGTTTAGTTGCTCAACGTGTTTTGAGTGTGCAGGTCACACAAGCTGAGCAAAATCAGAGGCACAATTTGTTCCATACCAAGGGAGTTGTGAAGGAACGTTCTGTGCGCGTCATAATAGACGGAGGGAGCTGCAACAACTTGGCTAGCATGGAGATGGTGGAGAAGCTTTCTCTCACCACAAGACCACATCCACATCCTTACTACATCCAATGGTTCAACAACAGCGGCAAGGTTAAGGTAACACGTACTGTTCGTGTGCATTTTAGTATCTCTACATATGCTGATTATGTTGATTGTGATGTGGTACCTATGCAAGCATGTTCCTTATTACTTGGTAGACCATGGCAATTTGATAAAAACTCTGTACACCATGGTAGAAACAATCACTATTGATAGAGGCAAAGGTGTCCCGTCTTTCGATGAGATGGTGGATTTCGCTTTGGTGGAAGTCGACTTTGACGATCCGACTACGAACGTGCGAGGACGTCGCGCCTTAGCAATCGCTAAACCAACTCCGAGAGGTTATTGACCACGCCGGAGCACGATCAACCTGACCACGAGGGTCTGTTTCCTGCGAGCAAACGAAGAACAAGCAAGAAACTAAGATTGCAATCTGGATATTGCGAATATAAGATGAAAGCTTTATTGATCAAGGTGGGGTTCTGTGACGCCTTTGTCTGGTCGTTGAACACAAATGAAGTACGCGAAGTTGCAGCTATGGCGAACTTTTAATCTAAACAAAACCCAAAGTCTAAACGATGCCCTAAGGGCTGTATATATGGAGGAAGAGGGGGGGAATTTCGTGGCCCTTGGTGGAGGGGTCCGAAATCAACCCTATCTCTTGTTTCCCCGCACATACGGACTCTAAAAATAGCCTATACTTATGTATTTCGAAATTACATGGGCCTGGCCAAATAATAAGGTGACGCAGCACCTAAAATAGCCTCGGGACAAAATTTATGAAGTGGCTTCTTGTATATTTCGTCCAAGGCTTCATGCACCCATTATGGTGGCTTCAAAGTCCTGAAATCATCACTTGTAACTCCGTTCTTGTTCCCCTTGCGCATGCCATCATCTCCATGCTTGTTCTTGCTCCAATGTTCATCCTTCTCCAAGCTAGGCCCTTCATTTGTAAGCAAAACAAATGTATCCAATTTAGGCAGCATCATATTCTCATGAACATTAGAATCATTACCAAGAAACGAAAGTACCTGGTAATTTAGTTGGCGTGCACGAGCTCTAGTAATTGGTCCAGTATGTATAGCAGCAGGGGCTGTGGGTGTACCAAGTGTATTGATGTCCTCATCATCCTCCCCTTCTTGAAATGAAGTCGTCCTCGACGGAAGTTCATCTTCCTCACCCAAATAAGGCTTCAAATCTGCAATGTTAAAAGTGGGACTAACCCCAAAATCTGCAGGCAGCTCAAGTTTATATGCATTATCATTTATTTTCTCTAACACCTTAAAGGGACCATCAGCACGTGGCATTAACTTTGATTTGCGCAAATCAGGAAATCTATCCTTACGCAAATGTAACCAAACAAGATCTCCAGGTGCAAACACAACATGTTTTCTACCCTTATCTCCAGCAAGTTTATATTTGGCATTCATACGCTCAATGTTTTCCTTAGTTAACTCATGCATTTTTAAAATCAATTCAGCTCGTTGTTTAGCATCAAAATTAACCTTCTCCGAAGATGGAAGAGGCAACAAATCAATAGGTGCACGAGGTAGGAAACCATACACAACTTCAAAAGGGCACATCTTAGTAGTAGAATGCAATGAACGATTATAAGCAAATTCAATATGAGGCAAGCATTCCTCCCACATTTTCTTATTATTCTTCAAAACAGCCCTAAGCATAGTAGACAACGTTCTATTGACTACTTCAGTTTGTCCATCAGTTTGGGGGTGACAAGTAGTACTAAAAAGCAGTTTAGTCCCCAACTTAGCCCATAAACATCTCCAAAAGTGGCTAAGAAATTTAGTATCACGATCTGAAACAATAGTATTTGGCACACCATGCAAGCGAATAATTTCACGAAAGAACAAATCAGCAACATTAACAGCATCATTGCTTTTATGACATGGTATAAAGTGTGCCATTTTCGAGAATCTATCCACGACAACAAATATGCTATCCCTCCCCTTCTTTACAATTCTGCATTACATCTTTAAAAGCAGCATCATGCACATATTGATCTTTGATGGTCTCCAAACCAAATATTTTGAAGTCAAGTTGTGAAAGCATAGTATAGCGACGAGACAATGCATCAGCAATAACATTTTCTTTTCCCTTCTTGTGTTTAATGACATAAGGGAAAGTCTCAATGAATTCAACCCATTTAGCATGTCTACGATTCAGTTTAGCTTGACTTTTAATATGTTTCAAAGATTCATGATCAGAATGTATAACAAATTCTTTGGGCCATAAATAATGTTGCCATGTTTCTAAAGTCCGAACAAGAGCATATAATTCTTTATCATAAGTAGAATAATTCAGACTAGGCCCACTCAATTTTTCAGAAAAGTATGCAACAGGTTTGCCATCTTGTAATAACACACCTCCTAATCCAATTCCACTAGCATCACATTCAATGATGAGGACATGACTACCTTGGATATGACCAAAAATATTGCATATATGCATATTTGTCAGGTGATTTCTAGTGCAAACTATTCAATAATCTATTTATGTTATCCAGAACAAAAATACTTCACACACTTTTGTGTTTTGTCTAATTGCAGGTGTATGGGACATTTGTACAATCCACATATGAAGATAAGGAAGAAAGAGATGTTTATTTGCTGTCCAAAAAGTTCTCTCACGTCACTTTTGGCCCAAGAGAAGATAGAGTCCAAGTCTCTCACGTTCTGGATTCAGATTCGGACTGCACAGACATACCTGACTCAAAACGCACACAAGTTTTTCATACGGACTCCGAATTGGGTGATTCTTTTTTTGTTGGAAACTAGATTTGGTGCACTTTCCAACCCAATTGGAATCACCTTCAAATTCGTCCGGAGCGTTGAGTTGTGGACGAAACAATCTGATGCTGCAGCAGAATCCGAGTCAAACTACAAGTCCAAAGGTGTTACATCACCTCCACTTGGGCCCATTGGCCTTGTACGACCTAGATTTAGTTTTAGGCTGCCTTGGGACGTCCTCCCACCTCCTTGGCCGCCACCCCTTGCTCCCATATAAGTAGATCCATCTAGTAGCTTTTCCTTGGGATTTGTTTAGTTAAAAGTTAGCCATTGCAACTTCGTGTACTTCGTTTGTGTCCAACGACCAGACCAAGACCGCTTCCGGATCCCCACCATTATCAATACTTCATATATATTTGCAATATTCAGATTGCTTTATCATATTCTTGCTCGTTCTTCGATTGCTTGCAGGAATAGACCTTCGTGGTCAGGCTGACCGTGCTTCCATCATCGTCAGTAACCTCAGGAGATTGGTTTAGCGATTGCTAAGGCGCAACGTCGTGCACGTTTGTAGTCGGATCGTCAAAGTCTCCTCCACCAAATCGATAGTTATCATCTCATCGAAAGATCGGGACCCTCGCCTCTATCACATAGACATGCTAAATGGGTTGAATTCATTGAGACTTTCCCTTATGTCATTAAACACAAGAAGGGAAAAGAAAATGTTATTGCTGATGCATTGTCTCGTCGCTATACTATGCTTTCACAACTTGACTTCAAAATATTTGGTTTGGAGACCATCAAAGATCAATATGTGCATGATGCTGATTTTAAAGATGTAATGCAGAATTGTAAAGAAGGAAGAATGTGGAACAAGTTTGTTGTTAACGATGGATTTGTGTTTCGTGCTAACAAGCTATGCATTCCAGCTAGCTCCGTTCGTCTTTTGTTGTTGCAGGAGGCGCATGGAGGAGGATTAATGGGACACTTTGGCGTGAAGAAGACGGAGGACGTACTTGCTACACATTTCTTTTGGCCAAAGATGAGACGGGATGTTGAGCATTTTATTGCTCGCTGCACTACATGTCAAAAAGCTAAGTCACGGCTCAATCCTCATGGTTTATATATGCCTTTGCCTGTACCTACTGTTCCTTGGGAGGATATATCTATGGACTTTGTTTTAGGTTTACCTCGAACAAAGAAGGGGAGGGATAGCATATTTGTTGTCGTGGATAGATTCTCGAAAATGGCACACTTTATACCATGTCATAAAAGTGATGATGCTGTTAATGTTGCTGATTTGTTCTTTCGTGAAATTATTCGCTTGCATGGTGTGCCAAATACTATTGTTTCAGATCGTGATACTAAATTTCTTAGCCACTTTTGGAGATGTTTATGGGCTAAGTTGGGGACTACACTGCTTTTTAGTACTACTTGTCACCCCCAAACTGATGGACAAACTGAAGTAGTCAATAGAACGTTGTCTACTATGCTTAGGGCTGTTTTGAAGAATAATAAGAAAATGTGGGAGGAATGCTTGCCTCATATTGAATTTGCTTATAATCGTTCATTGCATTCTACTACTAAGATGTGCCCTTTTGAAGTTGTGTATGGTTTCCTACCTCGTGCACCTATTGATTTGTTGCCTCTTCCATCTTCGGAGAAGGTTAATTTTGATGCTAAACAATGTGCTGAATTGATTTTAAAAATGCATGAGTTAACTAAGGAAAACATTGAGCGCATGAATGCTAAATATAAACTTGCTGGAGATAAGGGTAGAAAACATGTTGTGTTTGCACCTCGAGATCTTGTTTGGTTACATTTGCGTAAGGATAGATTTCCTGATTTGCGCAAATCAAAGTTAATGCCACGTGCTGATGGTCCCTTTAAGGTGTTAGAGAAAATAAATGATAATGCATATAAACTTGAGCTGCCTGCAGATTTTGGGGTTAGTCCCACTTTTAACATTGCAGATTTGAAGCCTTATTTGGGTGAGGAAGATGAACTTCCGTCGAGGACGACTTCATTTCAAGAAGGGGAGGATGATGAGGACATCAATACACTTGGTACACCCACAGCCCCTGCTGCTATACATACTGGACCAATTACTAGAGCTCGTGCACGCCAACTAAATTACCAGGTACTTTCGTTTCTTGGTAATGATTCTAATGTTCATGAGAATATGATGCTGCCTAAATTGGATACATTTGTTTTGCTTACAAATGAAGGGCCTAGCTTGGAGAAGGATGAACATTGGAGCAAGAACAAGCATGGAGATGATGGCATGCGCAAGGGGAACAAAAACGGAGTTACAAGTGATGATTTCAGGACTTTGAAGCCACCATAATGGGTGCATGAAGCCTTGGACGAAATATACAAGATGCCACTTCATAAATTTCGTCCCGAGGCTATTTTAGGTGCTGCGTCACCTTATTATTGGGCCAGGCCCATGTAATTTCGAAATACATAAGTATAGGCTATTTTTAGAGTCTGTATGTGTGGGGAAACAAGAGATAGGGTTGATTTCGGACCCCTCCACCAAGGGCCACGAAATTCCCCCCCTCTTCCTCCATATATACAGCCCTTAGGGCATCGTTTAGACTTTGGGTTTTGTTTAGATTAAAAGTTCGCCATAGCTGCAACTTCGCGTACTTCGTTTGTGTTCAACGACCAGACAAAGGCGTCACAGAACCCCACCTTGATCAATAAAGCTTTCATCTTATATTCGCAATATCCGGATTGCAATCTCAGTTTCTTGCTTGTTCTTCGTTTGCTCGCAGGAAACAGACCCTCGTGGTCAGGTTGATCGTGCTCCGGCGTGGTCAATAACCTCTCGGAGTTGGTTTAGCGATTGCTAAGGCGCGACGTCCTCGCACGTTCGTAGTCGGATCGTCAAGGTCGACTTCCACCAAAGCGAAATCCATCATCTCATCGAAAGACGGGACACCTCCGCCTCTATCACGTCTGTGTGGATAAGACGTATAGGGACGCGGTCACAGCGGAGGCCGTCGGGACCTCAGCTCCTACCAAGAAAGAGAAGGAAGTCAAGGAAGCCGGCGAGGATGCTGATAAGGACTTCAGGAAGTGCGCCTCTCTGGAGTATGCTATGCCCGAGAGCGACTTGCCGGAGAGTTCGACTAGTAAAAGATCCAAGGTTGCCCCCCTGCAACCAAGAAAGTTCTGGCGCGACAGGATGGCACTGATGTTACTTTCACCATTAGTGCTACCCTTGATGACAAATAGGAAAACGTGCTCGTTGCCTTCATGCAGGCGAATGTTGATGTGTTTGCCTGGAAACCATCTGACATCCCCGATGTTCCCAGGGAGGTAATCGAGCACCACCTTGTTGTCTGTCCTCACGCTCGCCCTGTCAAGCAAAAAGTAAGGAAGCAGGCCTTGGAGCGGCAATAGTTCATTGCTGAGGAAGTTAAGAAGTTGTAAGCAGCAGGTTTGGTCCGAGGGGTACTAGATCCAACATGGTTAGCAAATCCGGTAGTGGTGCGCAAGGCTAATGGGAAGTGGAGACTTTGTATTGACTTCACCGACTTGAACAAAGCCTGTCTAAAGGATCCCTTTCCCTTGATGCACATTCATCAGATTGTTGATTCCACCTCTGGATGTGACTTGCTTTTCTTCCTGGATGCATACTCTGGGTACCACCAGATCTTTGTGACCAAGGAAGACGAGGAAAAGACCACCTTTATCACCCCATGTGGCACGTACTTCTTTATGTGTATGCCTTTTGGGCTGAAAAGTACTGGTTCTACGTTCGCAAGGATCGTGCAAACTGGTTTCAAACCACATCTGCACAGGAACATTGAAGCATGCATGGATGATATAGTGGTCAAAACCAAGGACAAATCTTCACTCATTGAGGATTTAGAAGAAACCTTTGCAAATTTGTGGAAGATCAACTTGAAGCTTAATACGTCTCTGCCGTATCTATAATTTTTGATTGTTTCATGCCAATATTCTTCAACTTTCATACACTTTTGGCAACTTTTTATATTATTTTTGGGACTAACATATTGATCCAGTGCCGAGTGCCAGTTCCTGTCTGTTGCATGTTTTATGTTTTGCAGAAAACCAATATCAAATGAATCCAAACGGGATAAAAACAGATGGAGAATTATTTTGGAATATTTGGGATTTTCCGGAGAAAGAATCAACGTGAAACAGTGTCTGAGGTGGTCACGAGACAGGGGGGCACGCCCCCCCTGGGCGTGCCCTGGGCTCTCGTGGGCCACCCGTAAGGCAGTTGACGCTCTTCTTTTGCCGCATGAAAGCTAATTTTATGAGAAAAATCTAGGCGAAAGATTCACCCCAATCGGAGTTACGGATCTCCAGATATAAAGGAAACGGTGAAGGGGAAGGATTAGAGGACGCAGAAACAGAGAGATAGATCCAATCTCGGAGGGGCTCTCGCCCCTCCCACACCATGGGAGCCAAGGACCAGAGGGGAAACCCTTCTCCCATCTAAGGAGAAGGTCAAGGAAGAAGAAGAAGAAGGGGGGCTCTCTCCCCCTTGCTTCCGGTGGCGCCGGAACGTCGCCGGGGCCATCATCATCACCACGATCTTCACCAACACCGCTGTCATCTTCACCAACATCTCCATCACCTTCCCCCATCTATATCTAGCGGTCCACTCTCCTGCAACCCGCTGTACCCTCTACTTGAACATGGTGCTTTATGCTTCACATCATTTCCCAATGATGTGTTGCCATCCTATGATGTCTGAGTAGATTTTCGTTGTCCTATTGGTGGTTGATGAATTGCTATGATTGATTTAATTTGCTTGTGGTTATGTTGTTGTCCTATGGTTCCCATCATATGAGCGCGCGCGTGGATCACATCATAGGGTTAGTTGTATGTTGGTAGGACTATGTATTGGAGGGCTAGAGTGACAGAAGCTTCCACCTAGCATAGAAATTGATGCATACGGGATTGAAGGGGGACCAATATATCTTAATGCTATGGTTGGGTTTTACCTTAATGAATGTTAGTAGTTGTGGATGCTTGCTAATAGTTCCAATCATAAGTGCATAGAATTCCAAGTCAGGGATGACATGCTAGCAGTGACCTCTCCCACATAAAACTTGCTATCGGTCTAGTAAAGTAGTCAATTGCTTAGGGACACTTTCACAACTCCTACCACCACTTTTCCACACTCGCTTTATTTACTTTATTGCATCTTTATCTAAACAGCCCCTACTTTTTATTTACGTGTTCTTTATTATCTTGCAAACCTATCCTATCACACCTACAAAGTACTTCTAGTTTCATACTTGTTCGAGGTAAAGCGAACGTCAAGCGTGCGTAGAGTCGTATCAGTGGCCGATAGGACTTGAGAGAGTATTTGTTCTACCTTTAGCTCCTCGTTGGGTTCGACACTCTTACTTATCAAAAGAGGCTACAACTACCCCGTATACTTGCGGGTTATCAAGACCTTTTTCTGGCGCCGTTGTCGGGGAGTCATAGCGTGGGGTGAATATTCTCGTGTGTGCTTGTTTGCTTTATCACTAAGTAATTTTTATTTGTTGTTCTAAGTTGTTCTCTATCTTTAGTTATGGATATGGAACGCAAAATACCAAAAAAATAGATGTACTTGCTACTCATGTAGATGGGGTAACTCCTGAAACCCCCGATTCTCATTACGTGAAAGATATTATGTACTACTTTGATAATCCTGAGAAAACCCCATTCAACTTTATAATGGGAGACATGTTGGTTCAACGTGAATACTTTAGGGATTATCGCTCGACACAAAAAGGGAAACTATTACGGGATCAATTTATTATGTTGCGTTGGTATGCCTGGAATCTCTGCTTGAGATATGATATTACTTGTTGCTCTAGGATGAAGGCTCCACACGTTCCCTTTTCATGCAAATTTAATGATAATGAAACCTTAGCTTCTTATGCTAATGGTATATATGATTACTATGATGTGGAACAAATAGAAGAATTTGTTGCTTTTAAGGCTGCTTATGAAATTGAAGCTTTGTTTGAAAAGTATGAAGCTTTTGATGATGATGGTTATAGGCCTGAAAATCTTGCTATACTTAGATATTGCTATGAAAATTATGAATACAATTATTATCTTAATGCTTTTATGAAGAAAGTATCCGCTGTCCAAGAAGAGACTAATATTTTGCAGGAAGCTATGGATGAAGAAATTGATGAAACTGTGAGCTCATTGGATGAAAAAGATGATGAGGAGAGCGAAGAACAAAAGGAGGAAGAGCAGATTAGCTACCCGTGCCCACCTTCTAATGAGAATAACTCTTCAACTCATACATTGTTTAATTCCCCTTCGTGCTTACCGAAGGATGATTGCTATGATGATTGCTATGATCCCTTGAATTTGTTTGAAATATCCCTTTTTGATGATGCTTGCTATGCTTGTGGCCAAGATGCCAATATTAATTATGCTTATGGAGATGAACTTGCTATAGTTCCTTATGTTAAACATGAAATTGTTGCTATTGCACCCACGCATGATAGTCCTATTATCTTTTTGAATTCTCCCTACTACACTTTATCGAAGAAGTTTGTGCTTATTAAGGATTATATTGATGGGTTGCCTTTTACCATTGCACATGATGATTTTGATAGATATAATATGCATGTGCTTGCTGCTCCTGCTTGCAATTATTATGAGAGAGGAACTACATCTCCGCCTCTTTATGTTTCCAACACGATAGAATTGCAAGAAACTACTTATACTATGCATTGGCCTTTACTTGGTGTGCATGAATTGTTCTTTTATGCCATGCTGATGCATAGGAAGAGAGTTAGACTTCGTTGTTGCTTGATATATGTTACTTTGTGCTCACTGCTAAATTACAAATCATTGTTAATTAAAATTGGCTTTGATATACCTTGGGATCCGGGTGGATTCATTACTTGAGCACTAAATGCCTAGCTTAATGGCTTTAAAGAAAGCGCTGCCAGGGAGACAACCCGGAAGTTTTAGAGAGTCATTTATTTCTGTTGAGTGCTTTTATATAGTTTAAAAACACAAAAATAAAGAGGGGAACCTAAAAACTTTTCAAAAAGGAAAGTGAAAGTGAGAGAGACAAGCATTGTTGAAGTGGGAGCTAGCCTTGAACTTTGTTCATGCTCATGGAAACTTTGTGAATCTTGATTACAAAAAATTTTCAACAAAAATAATTATCCCCTTGTACAATTCCATTGTATTATAAAAATAATGTGCCAAGGTTTGCCTTTAGGATGTTTACAATGCTTGTTGGTTTGTACGGTGCAGGACAGAAACTTTGGCTGTAGTGCGCGATTTTACATTTTTAACTGGAACGTCAATTGGTTCTGATTCCTTTTGCACTGTCTTTCTATACAACTTTTTTATTTTTCCTAATTTTGGTAGAAGTTTTGGGGTAACAGAAGTATGGTGGATGTTCAGATTGCTACACACTGTTCTGTTTTTAACAGATTCTGTTTTTGATGCATAGTTTGCTTGTTTTGATGAATCTATCAATTTATATTAGTGGATTAAGCCATGAAAAAGTTATATTACAGTAGACACAATGCAAAGACAAAATATGAATTGGTTTGCAACAGTAATTAGAGTGGTGATTTGCTTTATTATACTAATGGATCTTACCGAGTTTTCTGTTGAAGTTTTGTGTCGATGTAGTGTCTAATCGAGGATGTCTCGATATGAGGAAAAGGAAGAGAGGCAAGAGCTCAAGCTTGGGGATGCCCGAGGCACCCCAAGTAAATATTCAAGGAGACTCAAGCATCTAAGCTTGGGGATGCCCCGGAAGGCATCCCCTCTTTCTTCAACAAGTATCCGTATGTTTTCGAATTCGTTTCGTTCATGCATTATGTGCAAGTCTTGGAGCGTCTTCTGCATTTAGTTTTCATTTTTCTTTTATGCACCATGCTGGTATGAGATAATCTTTGGTTGATTTATAGAATGCTCATTTCACTTCACTTAAATCTTTTGAGTGTGGCTTTATAGAATGCTTCATGTGCTTCACTTCTATCATTTGAAGTTTGGATTGCCTGTTTCTCTTCATATAGACAACCACCATTTGTAGAATGCTCTGTTGCTTCACTTATATTTGATAGAGCGTGGGAATATCTTTTGTAGAAAGAATTAAACTCTCTTGCTTCACTTATATCTATTTAGAGAGATGACAGGAATTGGTCATTCACATGGTTAGTCATAAAATCCTACATAAACTTGTAGATCACTGAATATGATGTGTTTGATTCCTTGCAATAGTTTTGCGATATAAAGGTGGTGATATTAGAGTCGTGCTAGTTGAGTAATTGTGAAATTGAGAAATACTTGTGTTGAGGTTTGCAAGTCCTGTAGCATGCACGTATGGTGAACCGTTATGTAATGAAGTTGGAGCATGAGGTGCTTTTTGATTGTCTTCCTTATGAGTGGCAGTCGGGGACGAGCGATGGTCTTTTCCTACCAATCTATCCCCCTAGGGGCATGCGTAGTAGTACTTTGCTTCGAGGGCTAAGTAGACTTTTGCAATAAGTATATGAGTTCTTTATGACTAATGTGAGTCAATGGATATACGCACACTCACCCTTCCACTTTGCTAGCCTCTATTGTGCCGCGCAACTTTCGCCGATACCATGAACCCATTATTTACCTTCCTCAAAACAGACACCATACCTACCTATTATGGCATTTCCATAGCCATTCCGAGATATATTGCCATGCAACTTCCATCATCATCATATATATGACTTGAGCATTCATTGTCATATTGCTTTGCATGATCATAAGATAGCTAGCATGATGTTTTCATGGCTTGTCCTTTTTTTGATGTCATATATGCTAGATCATTGCACATCCTGGTACACCGCCGGAAGCATTCATATAGAGTCATATCTTTGTTCGAGAGTTGTAATATTGAGTTGTAAGTAAGTAAAAGTGTGATGATCATCATTGTTAGAGCATTGCCCTAGTGAGGAAAGGATGAAGGAGACTATGATTCCCCCACAAGTCGGGATGAGACTCCGGACTTTATGAAAAATAAAAGAGGCCAAAGAAGCCCAAATAAAAAAGGAGGCCAAAGAAGCCCACCAAAAAGAAAGAAAAAATATAAAAAAAGAAGAAAAAAGAAAACAAGAGAGAAAAAGAGAGAAGGGGAAATGTTACTATCCTTTTACCACACGTGTGCTTCAAAGTAGCACCATGTTCTTCATAGAGAGAGTCTCCTATGCTTTCACTTTCATATACTAGTGGGAATTTTCATTATAGAACTTGGCTTGTATATTCCGATGATGGGCTTCCTCAAACGCCCGAGGTCTTCATGAGCAAGCAAGTTGGATGCACACCCACTTAGTTTCCAGTTTGAGCTTTCATACACTTATAGCTCTTAGTGCATCCGTTGCATGACAATCCCTACTCACTCACACTGATATCTATTGATGGGAATCTCCATAGCCCGTTGATACGCCTAGTTGATGTGAGACTATCTTCTCCCTTTTTGTCCTCATAACCACCACCATATACCACCATAGTGCTATGTCCATGGCTTGTGCTCATGTATTGTGTAAGAGTTGAAAAAGCTGAAGCGCGTTCAAAAGTATGAACCAATTGCTCGGCTCGTCATCGGGGTTGTGCATGATGGGAGCATTTTGTGTGACGAAGATGGAGCATAGCCAGACTATATGATTTTGTAGGGATGAGCTTTCTTTGGCTATGTTATTCCGATAAGACATAATTGCTTGGTTGGTATGCTTGAAGAATTATTGTTTTTATGTCAAATGATAGACTATTGCCTTGAATCACTCGTATCTTAATATTCATGCCATGATTAGACATTTGATCAAGATTATGCTAGGTAGCATTCCACATCAATTTTTTTTATCATTTACCTACTCAAGGACGAGCAGGAATTAAGCTTGGGGATGCTGACACGTCTCCGTCATATCTATAATTTTTGATTGTTCCATGCCAATATTCTTCAACTTTCATACACTTTTGGCAATTTTTTATATTATTTTTGGGACTAACATATTGATCCAGGGCCCAGTGCCAGTTCCTGTCTGTTGCATGTTTTATGTTTCGTAGAAAACCAATATCAAACGGAATCCAAACGGGATAAAAACGGATGGAGAATTATTTTGGAATATTTGGGATTTTCCGGAGGAAGAATCAACGCGAAACAGTGTTCGAGGTGGTCATGAGACAGGGGGCGCCCCCCCCCTTGGGCGCGCCCTGGGCTCTCGTGGGCCACCCATAAGGCGGTTGACGCTCTTCTTTTCTCGCAAGAAAGCTAATTTTATGAGAAAAATATGGGAGAAAGATTCACCCCAATCGGAGTTACGGATCTCCAGATATAAAGGAAATGGTGAAGGGGAAGGATTAGAGGACGTAGAAACAGAGAGATAGATCCAATCTCGGAGGGGCTCTCGCCCCTCCCACGCCATGGGAGCCAAGGACCAAAGGGGAAACCCTTCTCCCATCTAGGGAGAAGGTCAAGGAAGAAGAAGAAGAAGGGGGGCTCTCTCCCCCTTGCTTCCGGTGGCACCGGAACGCCTCCGGGGGCCATCATCATCACCGCGATCTTCACCAACACCGCCGTCATCTTCACCAATATCTCCATCACCTTCCCCCATCTATATCCAGCGGTCCACTCTCCCGCAACCCGCTGTAACCTCTACTTGAACATGGTGCTTTATGCTTCATATTATTTCCCAATGATGTGTTCCCATCCTATGATGTCTGAGTAGATTTTCGTTGTCCTATTGGTGGTTGATGAATTGCTATGATTGATTTAATTTGCTTGTGGTTATGTTGCTGTCCTATGGTGCCCATCATATGAGCGCACACGTGGATCACACCATAGGGTTAGTTGTATGTTGATAGGACTATGTATTGGAGGGCTAGAGTGACAGAACCTTCCACCTAGCATAGAAATTGATGCATACGGGATTGAAGGGGGACCAATATATCTTAATGCTATGGTTGGGTTTTACCTTAATGAAAGTTAGTAGTTGTGGTTGCTTGCTAATAGTTCCAATCATAAGTGCATAGAATTCCAAGTCAGGGATGACATGCTAGTAGTGGCCTCTCCCACATAAAACTTGCTATCGGTCTAGTAAAGTAGTCAATTGCTTAGGGACACTTTCACAACTCCTACCACCACTTTTCCACACTCGCTTTATTTACTTTATTGCATCTTTATCTAAACAGCCCCTACTTTTTATTTACGTGTTCTTTATTATCTTGCAAACCTATCCTATCACACCTACAAAGTACTTCTAGTTTCATACTTGTTCGAGGTAAAGCGAACGTCAAGCGTGTGTAGAGTCGTATCAGTGGCCGATAGGACTTGAGAGAGTATTTGTTCTACCTTTAGCTCCTCGTTGGGTTCGACACTCTACCTTTAGCTCCTCGTTGGGTTCGACACTCTTACTTATCGAAAGAGGCTACAACTATCCCGTATACTTGCGGGTTATCAAAGCTTAACCCAGAGAAATGTGTGTTTGGTGTTCCATCCAGCAAGCTCCTTGGGTTGTTTGTGTCTCAACGAGGGATAGAAGCCAACCCTGACAAGATGAAGGCGATAGAACGAATTTAAGCCCCGAAGACCATCAAGGATGTGAGACATCTGACTGGCTGTGTGGTTACATTGAGCAGGTTCATTTCTAAATCCGCTGAGCACACCCTGCCGTTCTTCAAATTTTTTAAGAAAGACGGCCCAATGAAATGGACTCCAGAGGTCGAGGTTGCGCTGCAGGATTTGAAAGCTTACCTCTCCTCTGCTCCAATGCTGGTCGCACCCAAACCACAAGAGTCATTGATGATGTATCTAGCGGCAACAAATCAAGTGGTCAGTGTTGCCTTGGTGGCGCAGAGGGAAGTCGATAGTGGAGAAGCTTCTGCGACGGAACGGCCCAGTGTTGAACCAGCTTTGTCACCGACATGGCCTACTGGTGGCATCGAAGGGAAACCACAGATCTGCACTGATAAGCGGGAAGGGGTGGCAAGAATGAAGATGGTGCATCGACCAGTTTCCTTTGTTAGCTCCCTTTTGCAGGGGGCTAGTTCAAGGTACTCTGGCGCCCAAAAATTGATCTTCGGCCTCCTCATGGCCTCGAGGAAACTGCGCCATTACTTTCAAGCCCACGAGATCACTATTGTGACTCGCCTCCCACTACAGCGAATCTTGAGGAACCCCAAAGCTACCGGCAGGAGAGTAGAGTGGGCTCTGGAGCTATCAAGTTTTGCCTTGAAATTTGAGAGCACAACAACTATCCAAAGTAGAGCATTGGCAGAATTCATAGCGGAGTGGACGCCAACGCCTGATGAAGAGATTGTGGAAACTGCCCTCCCCAGCAAGAAGGCCCCTAAGGAATCGGTCATGTACTTTGATGGAGCTTTTTCGCTCCAAGGTGCTGGCGCGGGAGTATTACTCATTCTGCCCACCGGAGAACACCTCAAGTGCGTCGTCCAAATGCATTTCCCCAGGGAAGATGCCACCAACAACACAACATAATATGAAGGGCTCCTTGTCGGGCTCCATGTTGCTGTCGAATTGGGAATCAAGAAGTTGATCATACGCAGCGACTCCTAGCTCGTTGTGAAGTAGATGAACAAGGATTATCAGAGCCCGCTGATGGAAGCTTACGTGGAAGAGGTGAGGAAGGTGGAGGAACACATCAATGGGTTGCAAACAGAGCATGTACCTCGTGCAGAAAACAACATTGCTGATCACTTGTTGAAGTGTGCTGCACAGAAGCTTCCTGTGGAACCAGGTACTTTTGTGCTGCACCTCACCCAACCGACAATTTCTCCATCAGCCTTGTCCAGAAAAAGAAGAAAACTCAACACACGCAAACATTTTTTGGCAGACCTACCTGGAGCCGCTGGTGAGAAGGTTGTCGGGGCAAATCCTATGCTAACTGGTGAGCCATGCTCTCAAGCAGAATTCCAAATTCTTCTTGTTGAAGAAAGTGCTCCCACAACTGAAGAAATGACTTTAGTCCTTGTCGTCGAGCCTTAGGCTCCGACATGGGCACAACACATAGTACAATTCTTGCAAGCTGGAGAACTTCCTGACGATCCAGAGGAATGTGAGAAAGTGGCCTGGCAATCAAGTATGTATCAGTTTGTGGACAACATTCTGCACAGAAAGAGGCCCAACAGCGTGAAGCTGAAGTGTATCAGTCAAGAGAATGGACTAGTGCTGTTGGCAGAGATACATGGAGGCGTGTGTGGCTCACATCTGGGATCAAGAGCACTTATGGGGAAAGCTTTCCAGCAAGGATTCTACTGGCCCACCACCCTCCGGGATGCTAGTGAGCTCGTCACCAGGTGTGAAGCATGGCAGTTCCATTCCAAGAATATCCATCAACCAGCTCAAGCCTTGCAGACCATCCCTTTATCCTGGACCTTTGCAGTCTAGGGGCTCAACATCTTGGGCCCCTTCTCCCGTGCTATCAGGGGCTTTGTATTCTTGTACGTGGCAATGGACAAGTTTACAAAGTGGCCCGAAGTGGAACCAATGAGAAAGGTGACGACGCAGTTACCTATCAAGTTCTTCAAGGGACTGGTGTGTCATTTTGGAGTACCAAGTAGAGTAATCACCGACAACGACACCCAGTTCACAAGCCGCGCCTTCATGCAGTACATCCAGGGTCTTGGAAGCAAGTGTTGGTGAACGTAGTAATTCAAAAAAATTACTATGATCAAGCAAAATCTATCTAGGAGATGCATAGCAACGAGATGGGAGAGTGTGTCCACGTAGCCTCGTAGACCGAAAACGGAAGCGTTTAGTAACGCGGTTGATATAGTCGAACGTCTTCACGGTCCAACCGATCCAAGTACCGAACGTACGGCACCTCTGTGTTCAGCACACGTTCAGCACGATGACGTCCCTCGAGCTCTTGATCCAGTAGAGGGTCGAGGGAGAGTTCCGTCAGCACGACAGCGTGGCGACGGTGTTGATGATGTTACCGGCGCAGGGCTTCGTCTAAGAACTATGACAATATGACCGAGGTGTTAAATATGGAGGGGGGCACCGCACGCAGCTAAGAGATTGTCTGTTATGCTTTGGGGTGCCCCCTGCCCCCGTATATAAAGGAGGGAGGGAGGAGGCCGACGACCTAGGAGGGGCGCACCTATAGTGGGAGTCCAACTAGGATTCCCAATCCTAGTTGGAATCCCCTTCCTTTTCCAAGAGGGGAGAGAGGGAAAGAGTAGGAGAGGGAGAAGGAAAGAGGGGGGGGGGCGCCGCCCCCTCCCTAGTCCAATTCGGACCTGCCAAGGGGGGTGACCACCCTGCGGCCCTCCTCTCCTTTCCACTAAAGCAAATTAAGGCCCATTTCTTCCCCCCGAGGGTTCCGGTACCTCCTAGTACTCCAAAAAATGTCTGAATCACTCCAGAACCTTTCCGGTGTCCGAACATAACCTTCCAATATATCAATATTTATGTCTCGACCATTTTGAGACTCCCCGTCATGTCCGTGATCTCATCCGGGACTCCGAACAAACTTCGGTCATCAAAAACACATAACTCTTAATACAAATCATCATTGAATGTTAAGCGTGCGGACCCTACGAGTTTGAGAACTATGTAGACATGATTGAGACACATCTTCAATCAATAACCAATAGCGGAACCTGGATGCTCATATTGGCTCCTACATATTCTACGAAGATCTTTATTGGTCAAACCGCATAACAACATACGTTGTTCCCTTTGTCATCGGTATGTTACTTGCCCGAGATTCGATCATCGGTATCATCATACCTAGTTCAATCTCATTACCGGCAAGTCTCTTTACTCGTTCCGTAATGCTTCATCTTGCAACTAACTCATCAGTCACATTGCTTGCAAGGCTTATAGTGATGAGCATTACCGAGAGGGCCCAGAGATACCTCTCCGATACATGGAGTGACAAACCTAATCTTGATCTATGCCAACCCAACAAGTATCTTTGGAGACACCTGTAGAGCATCTTTATAATCACCCAATTACATTGTGACATTTGATAGCACACAAGGTGTTCCTCCGGTATTCGGGAGTTGCATAATCTCATAGTCTGAGGAACATGTATAAGTCATGAAGAAAGCAGTAGCAATGAAACTGTAATGATCATAATGCTAAGCTAACGGATGGGTCTTGTCCATCACATCATTCTCCTGATGATGTGATCCCGTTCATCAAATGACAACACATGTCTATGGTTAGGAAACATAACCATCTTTGATTAATGAGCTAGTCAAGTAGAGGCATACTAGGGACACTATGTTTTGTCTATGTATTCACACATGTACTAAGTTTCCGGTTAATACAATTCTAGCATGAATAATGAACATTTATCATGATATAAGGAAATAAAAATAACAACTTTATTATTGCCTCTAGGGCATATTTCCTTCAGTCTCCCACTTGCACTAGAGTCAATAATCTAGATTACAAAGTAATGTTTCTAACACCCATGGAGTCTTGGTGCTGATCATGTCTTGCTCATGAAAGAGGCTTAGTCAACGGGTCTGCAAAATTCAAATCTGTATGTATTTTGCAAATCTCTATGTCTCCCTCCGTGACTTGATGCCGGATGGAATTGAAGCGTCTCTTGATGTGTTTGGTTCTCTTGTGAAATCTGGATTCTTTTACCAAGGCAATTGCTCCAGTATTGTCACAAAAGATTTTCATTGGACCCCATGCACTAGGTATTACACCTAGATCGGATATGAACTCCTTCATCCAGACTCCTTCATTTGTTGCTTCCAAAGCAGCTATGTACTCTGCTTCTCATGTAGATCCCACCACGACGCTCTGCTTGGAACTGCACCAACTGACAGCTCCACCATCAATATAAATACGTATCTGGATTGTGACTTAGAGTCGTCCGGATCAGTGTCAAAGCTTGCATCGACGTAACCATTTACGACAAGCTCTTTGTCACCTCCATAAACAAGAAACATATCCTTAGTCCTTTTCAGGTATTTCAGGATGTTCTTGACCGCTGACCAGTGCTCTACTCCCGGATTACTTTGGTACTCCCTGCTATACTTATAGCAAGGCACACAACAGGTCTGGTACACAACATTGCATACATGATAGAACCTATGGCTGAAGCATAGGGAATGAGTTTCATTTTCTCTCTATCTTCTGCAGTGGTCGGGAATTGAGTCTAACTCAACTTCACACCTTGTAACACAGGCAAGAACCCTTTCTTTGACTGATCCATTTTGAACTTCTTCAAAAATTTATCAAGGTATGTGCTTTGTGAAAGTCCAATAAGCGTCTTGATCTATCTCTATAGATCTTGATGCCCAATATGTAAGCAGCTTCACCGAGGTCTTTCATTGAAAAACTCTTATTCAAGTATCCTTTTATTCTATCCAGAAATTCTATATCATTTCCAATCAACAATATGTCATCCACATATAATATTATAAATGCTACAGAGCTCCCACTCACTTTCTTGTAAATATAGGCTTCTCCAAAAGTCTTTATAAAACCATATGCTTTGATCACACTATCAAAGTGTTTATTCCAACTCCAAGAGGCTTGCACCAGTCCATAAATGGATCGTTGGAGCTTGCACACTTTGTTAGCACCCTTTGGATCGACAAAACCTTCTGGTTGCATCATATACAACTCTTCTTCAAGAAATCCATTAAGGAATGCAATTTTGACATCCATCTGCCAAATTTCATAATCATAAAATGCGGCAATTGCTAACATGATTTGGACAGACTTAAGCATCGCTACGGGTGAGAAAGTCTCATCATAGTCAACTCCTTGAACTTGCCAAAAACCTTTTGCAACAAGTCGAGCTTTGTAGACAGTAACATTATCGTTGGCGTCAGTCTTCTTGTTGAATATACATTTATTTTCTATGGCTTGCCGATCATCGGGCAAGTCCACCAAAGTCCATACTTCATTCTCATACATGGATCCCATCTCAGATTTCATGGCCTCAAGCCATTTCACGGAATCTGGGCTCATCATCACTTCCTCATAGTTCGTAGGTTCATCATGGTCTAGTAACATGACTTCCAGAACAGGATTACCATACCACTCTGGTGCAGACTGTACTCTAGAAGACCTATGAGGTCCTGTAGTAACTTGATCTGAAGTTTCATGATCATCATTAGCTTCCTCACTAATTTGTTAGGAATCACTCGAACTGATTTCTATGATGAACTACTTTCCAATTCGGGAGAAGGTACTATTACCTCATCAAGTTCTACTTTCCTCCCATTCACTTCTTTCGAGAGAAACTCCTTCTCTAGAAAGGATCCATTCTTAGCAACGAATATCTTGCCTTCGGATCTGTGATAGAAGGTGTACCCAACAGTTTCCTTTGGGTATCCTATGAAGACGCACTTCTCCGATTTGGGTTTGAGCTTATCAGGTTGAAGCTTTTTCACATAAGCATCATAGCCACAAACTTTAAGAAACGACAACTTGGGTTTCTTGCCAAACCACAGTTCATAAGGGGTCGTCTCAACAGATTTCGATGGTGCCCTATTTAACGTGAATGCAGCCGTCTCTAAAGTATAACCCCAAAACGATAGCGGTAAATCAGTAAGAGACATCATAGATCGCACCATATCCAATAAAGCACGGTTACAACATTCATACACACCATTACACTGTGGTGTTCTAGGTGGCGTGAGTTGCGAAACTATTCCACATTGTTTCAAATGAAGACCAAACTCGTAACTCAAATATTCGCCTCCATGATCAGATCAAAGAAACTTTATTTTCTTGTTACGATGATTTTCCACTTCACTCTGAAATTCTTTGAACTTTTCAAACGTTTCAGACTTATGTATCATTAAGTAGATATACCCATATCTGCTCAAATCATCTGTGAAGGTAAGAAAATAACGATACCTGCCACGAGCCTCAACACTCATTGGACCGCATACATCAGTATGTATTATTTCCAATAAGTCAGTAGCTCGTTCCTTTGTTTCGGAGAACGGAGTTTTAGTCATCTTGCCCATGAGGCATGGTTCGCAAGCACCAAGTGATTCATAATCAAGTGATTCCAGAAGCCCATCGGCATGGAGTTTCTTCATGCGCTTTACACCAATATGACCTAAACGGCAGTGCGACAAATAAGTTGCACTATAATTATCAACTTTGCATCTTTTGGCTTCAATATTATGAACATGCGTATCACCATGATCGAGATTCAACAAAAATAGACCACTCAACAAGGGTGCATGACCATAAAAGATATTACTCATATAAATAGAACAACCATTATTCTCTGATTTAAATGAATAATTGTCTCACAATAAACAAGATCCAGATATAATGTTCATGCTCAACGCTGGCACTAATAATCCCCAAGTGTAGGGAATCATCGTAGCAATTCCCAAAGGTGGAAGTGATAAGTAGGTAGTGTCGAACCCACAAGGAGCTAAAGGTAAGATCATATTCTCTCAAGTTCTATCTGCCACTGATACGACTCTATGTACACCGAACATTTGCTTCCAACTAGAAACGAGAAATAAAACTACGTTGTGGGTATGAAGAGGATAACTTTGTATGATATCGGAGAGCTAAAATATAAAAGTAGGTGTTGTTATCATAGAGTTAGAATATATTACTTAAGTATTATAAATAGCGAGTGTGGAATAATGATGGGTCGGTGTGCGGAATTGTCCTAGGCAATTGTTAACAAGACCGGTAATCACTATTGCAATTTCATATGAGGGAGAGGCATAAGCTAACATACTTTCTCTTCTTGGATCATATGCACTTATGATTGGAACTCTAGCAAGCATCCACAACTACTAAAGATCATTAAGGTAAAACCCACCATAGCATTAACATATCAAGTCCCCTTTATCCCATACGCAACAACCCCCTTACTCGGGTTTATGCTTCCGTCACTCAAGCAACCCACTATAAGAGAATCATGAACGTATTGCAACAACCTACAGTGGGAATCCCTCACGCTTGCGCGACACGGCGCACACAATAGGACAGCACCAAAATAAAACATACAACTCATACCAATCCAGATCATCAATCAACCCAAAGACAAAGAATATCTACTCAAAACATCATAGGATGGCAACACATCATTGGATCATAATATGTGGCATAAAGCACCATGTTCAAGTAGGGATTACAGCGGGGTGCGGGAGAGTGGACCGTGTAAAAGAGATGAGGATGGTGATGATGATGGTGATGTTGATGAAGACGATCACCGCGGCGATGATTCCCCTCCCGATGGCACTCCGACGCCACCGAGAGAGAGGAGGAGAGGTTCTCCCCCTTGTGTTTACTCCTCCATGGCCTCCCCCTGGATGGGGAGAGGTTCCTCCTCTGGTCCTTGGCCTTCTTGGCGATGATGGCCCCTCCGAGATCCTCCCCCATGGCCTCCGGTGATGATGGCCCCCTCCGACAAGGTGCCAGAGAGGGCCTAGATTGATTTCTCGTGGCTACAGAGGCTTGCGGCGACAGAATTTCTGATTTAGGTTATTTTCTGGAGGTTTGGGCATTTATAGGAGAGGTTGGCATCGAGGACAAGTTAGGGGGCCCCACGGGGAGTCCACGAGGCACAGGGGCGCGCCCCAGGGGGGTGGGGGCGCCCTCCACCCTCGTGGGCCCCTCAGGACTCCCCTCCGGTAGATTTTTGTTCCAGTATTTTTTATATTTTCCAAAAAAATATCCGTTGATTTTCAGCGCATTCCAAGAACTTTGATTTCTGCACAAAAAGAACACCACGGTAGTTCTGCTGAAAACAGCGTCAGTCTGGGTTAGTTCTAATCAAATCGTACCAAAATCATATAGAACTATTGTAAACATGGCATGCATACTTCATAAATTATAGATATGTTGGAGACGTATCAGCATCCCCAAGCTTAATTCTTGGTCGTCCTCGAGTAGGTAAATGATAAAAGAAATAATTTGTGAAGTGTGAATGCTAGCAAGTGCTTAAGTTTGATCAATGATAGTTTCAATCACTTTTTCTAATATGATTATATATCATAACAGTAGCTCAACTCATAAAACTTCTCATGATCAAGTAACAAGCTATTCACATGTTAAAGTATAGATCATAAACTTTCTTGAAAACTAACAAACCATGCTCTTAGTCATCAAACAATTGCAATTCATCTTATTTTAGGGAAGGGTCTATGTAAGAGCTTTGGTTCAGCAAACTTCGCATACTCAACTATCATTTAATCTTTCACAATTGCTAACACTCATGTGATATTTATGGGTTCAAAGTTTTAATCGGACATAGAGAAAGATAGGGGCTTATAGTTTCGCCTCCCAACCATTTACCTCAAGGGTAATGTCAACAATAATAATTTATGAAAACCTACATCCAAGTGGATATATATATCTGGATCGCTCCAACACAAAGTGCTTGCCAATGGAAAAAGTGTAAAAAGGAAAAGTGATGATCACCATGACTCTTGTATAAGGGTAGAAGATAAAAGTAAAAGATAGGCCCTTCGTAGAGGGAAGCAGAGGTTATCATGCGCTTTTATGGTTGGATGCACAAAATCTTAATGCAAAAGAACGTCACTTTATATTGCCGCTTGTGATTAAGACCTTTATTATGCAGTCTGCCGCTTTTATTTCTTCCCTATCACAAGTTCGTATAAATCTTATTTTCTTCGCACTAATAGATCATACATATTTAAGGAGCAATTTTTATTGCATGCACGATGAAAACTTACTTGAAGGATCTTACTCAATCCATAGGTAGGTATGGTGGACTCTCATGGTAAAACTGGTTTAAGGGATGTTTGGAAGCACAAGTAGTATCTCTACTTGGTGCAAAGAATTTGGCTAGCATGAGAGGGAAAGGCAAGCTCAACATGTTGGATGATCCAAGACAATATAACATTTTGGATATAGGAAAATATAACCAAATAAGTTGTCTTCCTTGTCCAGCATCAACTTTTTAGCATGTCATATTTTAATGAGTGCTCACAATTACAAAAGATGTCCAAGATAGTATATTTATATGTGAAATATCTCTTTAATATTTTTTCATGAATTGTTCAAGTGACCAATTCTGCGTTTGCTAACTTTCAATAAGTTTACTACCTATACTTATTATGTGTGAAGTCATTACTCCCGATGTTATACTTATACTTATGCTTATTATGTGGGAAGTCATTACTCCCCATGTTATAAGCATATGAAACATATATAAAAATTCATATTTATGATATTCAATTCATTCAACCATTTACTCATAGGGTATACGTGAAGCATGTGAGTAAATGACAAACTACTCCAAAAAGATATAAATGAAGAACACTGAGTAGTCAAATAATTAAGTAGCCACGGGAGGATTATTTTTCATTCAAGATTTCAGATCCAATGATTTTATTCAAACAGCAAGCAAAATTGAAAACACGCTCCAAGCAAAACATATATCATGTGACGAATAAAAATATAGCTCCGAGTAAGGTATACCGATAGTTTTAAAGACGAAAGAGGGGATGCCCTCCGGGGCATACCCAAGCTTAGGCGCTTGAGTCTTCTTTGAATATTACCTTGGGGTGCCTTGGGCATACCAAAGCTTAGGTTCTTTCCACTCCTTATTCTCCTCATATCGATATCTCACTCAAAACTTGAAAACTTCAATCACACAAAACTTAACGGAACTTCGTGAGATGGGTTAGTATGATCAAGAGTAAACCATTCACTTTGGTACTGTAAAAGACAAGATTCATAATTGTTATCACACAATGACTACTGTACCATATCATTTCTACAATTTATATTGAGAAATATAAGCCATAAAAACTAGAAAACAAGCAAACTATGCAACGAAAACAGAATCTGTTAGAAACAGAACCATCTGTAGTGATCTGAACAGAAACCATACTTCTGCTAATCCAAAAATTATGAAATAAATTGGTGGACGTGAGGAATTTGTACATTAATATTCTGAAAGAAGAATCAACTCAAAATCACTCTTCTGTAAAAAGTGACAGCTAATCTCGTGAGCACAAAATTTCTGTTTTTTACAGCAAGATCACATTAACTTTCACCCAAGTCTTCCCAAAGGTCTTACTTGGCATTTTAATGAAACAAAAGCTATAAAACATGATTACTACAGTAGCTTAACCATGTGGACACATAAAAACAGTAAGGTTAAATATTGGGTTGTCTCCCAACAAGCGCTTTTCTTTAATGCCTTTTAGCTAGGCATGATGAAATGATGCTCACATAAAAGATAAGAATTGAAACATAAAGAGAGCATCATGAAGAATATGACTAGTAAATTTAAACCTAACCCACTTCCTATGCCTAGTAATTTTGTGAGCACACAACTTATGGGAACAAGGATCAACTGGCATAGGAAGGAAAAACAAGTATAACTTCAAAACTTTAAGCACACAGAGAGGAAACTTGATATTATTGCAACTCCTACAAGCATATATTCCTCCCTCATAATAATTTTTAGTAGCATCATGAATGAATCCAACAATATAACCCTTCCATAAATCATTCTTTTCATGATCTGCAAGCATATAAATTTTACTATTCTCCACATAAGCAAAATTCTTCTCATTCGGAATAGTGGGAGCAAACTCAACAAAATAACTGTCATGTGAGGCATAATCCAATTGAAAATTAAAAGCATGATTACAAGTTTCATGGTTAACATATTCCTATATAGCATACATGTTATCACAATAATCATCATAGATAACAACTTCGTTCTCATAATCAATTAGAACCTCTTTCGAAATAGTGGAATCATTACTAACTAAAGTTGATACTCTTCCAAATCCACTTTCATGAATATCACACTAAGATTCAACACCCTCCAAAATAGTGGGAGCACTAATTCCTAAAGTTGACACTCTTCCAAAGCCACTTTAGATGATAGTATTATTCATACTCCAAAAGATATAAGTGAAGTTCATGGGGGATTCTACAATTAATATATACTGACCAATATCCAAGCTCAAAATATATAAGTGAAGCACACGAAGCATTCTATAAAACCATACTCAAAAGATTTAAGTGAAGCACAAAGAGCATTCTATAAGATCATACTCAACAGATATAAGTGAAGCACATGAAGCATTATATAAATCAATGAAGGGCTATCTCATAATAGCATGGTTCCTAAAGAAAAACAAAACACAAAGGACACAAATCATGCGAACAAAACAAAAACCGAGGTATACCGATAATTGTTGAAGAAGAAAGATGGGATGCCAACCGGGGCATCCCCAAGCTTAGATGCTTGAGTATCCTTGAACTATTTACTTGGGGTGCCTTGGGCATCCTCAAGCTTGAACTCTTGTCTCTATTTATTCTTCTCACATCGGTAACTCCTCATTCTTCAAACACTTCATCCACACAAAACTTAACAAAAACTTTGTGAGATCCGTTAGTCTAATAAAGCAAATCACTACCTTTAGGTACTGTTGAAAACTCATTTCAATTTAATACTAGCACTTTATCTACTGTATTCCAACTTCACCATGGTTCATACCCCCCGATACTACCCATGGATTCATCAAAATAAGTGAACAATACATAGAAAACAAAATCTATCAAAACAAGACAGTCTGTAGTAATCTGGAAATTTAGTAAACTTCTGTAACTCCAAAAAATTCTAAAAAAAATATGAAAATTTTAAAAATTTGTACAGAAGTAAAGTGCAAAAAGTTTCAGACCCATTTGACTTTCCAGTAAAAAAAATTAAATTCACATGCTACAGCCAAAGTTTCTGTTTTTGTACTGCACAAAGTAAACAATCAATCTAATCATCCTAAAACCAAAGCTTGGCACAATATTTTTATAATACAATGGATATATACAAGGGGATAATTATTTTCAGAGAAACTTCCATGAAATGTTTTACATTGTTTCCATGAGCATGAACCCAAGTGCACAAGGTCGGCCCTCACTTCTTCAATGCATAACTTTCCAATCACTTCTCTTTTTAGAAAACTTTTTAGGCATATGAGGCAAGTGCATATTTTTGTATTTTAGTTTTTTTGATTTTTGTATGTTTCATCCACAACTAAGGAAAACTAAAAGGGAAAACAAAAACTATTTAGTGAAGAAAGCAAACAAGCACACACGAGAATATCAACCCCACGCTATTGCTCCCCGGCAACGGCGCCAGAAAAGAGCTTGATAATCCCCAAGTGTAGGGAATCATCGTAGCAATTCCCAAAGGTGGAAGTGATAAGCATGGAGTGTCGAACCCACAAGGAGATAAAGGTAATATCAATATTCTCTCAAGTCCTATCTGCCACTGATACAACTCTATGTACACCGAACATTTGCTTCCAACTAGAAACAAGAAATAAAACTATGTTGTGGGTATGAAGAGGATAACTTTGTATGATATCGGAGAGCTAAAATATAAAAGTAGGTGCTTTTATCATAGAGTTAGAATATATTACTTAAGTATTATAAATAGCGAGTGTGGAATAATGATGGGTCGGTGTGTGTAATCGTCCTAGGCAATTGTTAACAAGACTGGTAATCACTATTGCAATTTCATATGAGGGGGAGGCATAAGCTAACATACTTTCTCTTCTTGGATCATATGCACTTATGATTGGAACTCTAGCAAGCATCCACAACTACTAAAGATAATTAAGGTAAAACCCAACCATAGCTTAACATAACCAGTCCCCTTTATCCCATACGCAACAACCCCCTTATTCGGGTTTATGCTTCCGTCACTCAAGCAACCCACTATAAGCGAATCATGAATGTATTGCAACACCCTACAGCTGGAATCCCTCACGCTTGCGCGACACGGAGGGCACAATAGGACATAACCAAAAAACATACAACTTATACCAATCTAGATCATCAATCAACCCAAAGACAAAGGATATCTACTCAAAACATCATAGGATGGCAACACATCATTGGATCATAATATGTGGCATAAAGCACCATGTTCAAGTAGGGATTACAGCGGGGTGAGGGAGAGTGGGCCGCGTAAAAGAGATGAGGGGTGATGATGATGGTGATGTTGATGAAGACGATCACCGCGGCGATGATTCCCCTCCGGATGGCACTCCGGTGCCACCGAGAGAGAGGAGGAGAGGTTCTCGCCCTTGTGCTTCCTCCTCCATGGCCTCCCCCGGATGGGGAGAGGTTCCCCCTCTGGTCCTTGGCCTTCTTGGCGATGATGGCCCCTCCGAGATCCTCCCCCATGGCCTCCGGTGATGATGGCCCCCTCCGGCAGGGTACCAGAGAGGGCCTAGATTGATTTCTCATGGCTACACAGGCTTGCGGCGGCAGAACTTCCGAACTAGGTTATTTTCTGGAGGTTTGGGCATTTATAGGAGAGGTTGGCATCGAGGACAATTCAGGGGGGGCCCATGGGGAGTCCACAAGGCATAGGGGTGCGCCCCAGTGGGGTGGGGGCGCCCTCCACCCTCGTGGGCCCCTCGGGACTCCCCTCCGGTAGATTTTTGTTCCAGTATTTTTTATATTTTCCAAAAAAATCTTCGTTGATTTTCAGCGCATTCCGAGAACTTTTATTTCTGCACAAAAACAACACCACGGTAGTTCTGCTGAAAACAACGTCAGTCTGGGTTAGTTCTAATCAAATCATACCAAAATCATATAAAACTATTGTAAACATGGCATGAATACTTCATAAATTGTAGATATGCTGGAGACGTATCAGCACCAAATAACAATTATTTAGGTCTAAAACTAATCCCGAAGGTAGATGTAGAGGTAGTGTGCCGACGATGATCACATCGACCTTGGAACCATTTCCAACGCGCATCGTCACCTCGTCCTTAGCCAATCTCCATTTAATCCATAGCCCCTATTTCGAGTTGCAAATATGAGCAACAGAACCGGTATCAAATACCCAGGCGCTACTACGAGTATTACTAAGGTACACATCAATAACATGTATATCAAATATACCTTTCACTTTGCCATCCTTCTTATCCGCCAAATACTTGGGGCAGTTCCGCTTCCAGTGACCAGTCCCTTTGCAGTAGAAGCATTCAGTTTCAGGCTTAGGTCCAGACTTGGGCTTCTTCCCGGGAGTAGCAACTTGCTTGCTATTCTTCTTGAAGTTCCCCTTCTTCCCTTTGCCCTTTTTCTTGAAACTAGTGGTCTTGTTAACCATCAACACTTGATGCTCCTTCTTGATTTCTACCTCCGTAACCTTTAGCATTGCGAAGAGCTCGGGAATCGTTTTCGTCATCCCTTGCATATTGGTCCCAGATAGCTCTTTCTTGTCGGGAGCGATAAGAAGGACAACAAACATAGATAAGTTCAGCTCGCCATCCATGATGTATTCACATATGAAGAACTTGTACATAGGGAAACCTTGTCCCTCCCAACATCTATGCTCCCACCTTTTGATTTGAAGTCTTTTCGGTTAAGTTGGTTGTAGTGACATTGGGGGGGGGGGCAGACAAGGGGTCGGCCTCCATCCACGCTCCTAACCCATTAGACAGGGTTTAGTAGCAGCTATGATAAGGACCGGCAGGATGTCTTGCGGGAGAACCTTGTTTACTTGAGAGTATTGAGGGATCATTCCTCGGCATGGATATGATACATGCACAAGTACCCGACAAGCATTCTTTTTCCATTGATACGTGGATAAACAAGTATAGATCATACAGAATACAAACATGGATAGAGGATTACATGATTTGAATTAAAACTTGGCCGGTGCCTACATCTTTTAAATTGAAAAATGATAAGTGCCCCGTAATGCCTTTCTTGTCCCTCTCCTCCTAGGATTTGCATCGAGAAGGAAAGAGGGAAAAAGGAGCGCCTGGGTAGAAGCCCAGCCCGACCACGTCAGGGCCCGCGGGACGCAGCCTGACAAGATTGGGAGGGCGCCTCCCCGGAAAGGAAGAAGAGGTTGTGGATGGGGAGAGCGGCTAGGCGATGCCCTGGTCACCCCGCTAGGACCAAAGGAACGCGGTAAGAGGGACATTAGCAGGGAAGACGAAGCTAGAGTCCATGAGGAAGCCTGTCGGGGTCCAGCTGGTGGAAGCGGAGTCGACCGGGCCAAACACCCCCGGCAAATTGCTCTGCCGGGGTCCAGCTGCAGATGATGGTGCTGCTGGCGCCTAGCTAATGGTGACGGCGTGTCCGACGCTCAGCCGAAGTCCGAGTTGTCATCTTCATGCTTGATGTCTGGGGGCTCGTCGTCGCCATCTTCGTCGTCAATGTCCTCTTCGTCGTTGTCGCTCGAGGAGGAGCTTCCATCGTCGGTCGAGCTTTCCGCACAACACCCTAAGCGAGCAGCCGAGCGCCCGAAGACCTTGATGGAGAGTAGATCGACCTCCATTAACTTAAAATGGAGGACATGCCCTTCCGCCAGGCTATGGGCACGTGCAAAAGTTTTCCAGCCACACCGAAGAAGCATGATATGAGGTGCAGAGAACTCGACGTCCACCCGCATGGTGCCATTGCAGCAACCACTCATGTGCAACTTTAGCCCGTGCGACTGTTCGACCTCCATCACCCTTGCAAAGGGGCTAGGAAGCCAAAGATGGCTACGCGGGGGTTCTCACAGCCTGACGATGAATTCCAGTGTCGTATCTCCAACATGGCCTTCCAATGGAGTCAGAGCAGCTGGGGGAGGCGCGATCGGAGCACCACCACGTCCACCTCAGCCCCGAGCGCCGCGCCAGCCACGACCGCGTCCTGCGGCTCCGCCTTGAGTACTGGATCCCGCCCCTATGTCCCCAGCGGGGGCGGGAATACAGTGCCGAGAGGAGGCCCTTATCATCACCGCTGGATCTCGAGCGTCTCCTCTTCCCCTGACCATGGTGGGAGAAGAACACGAGAAGAAGGAGCAGAAGGTGCGTGGGTGAGCATTTCCATTCCCCTCGCACTCTCTTTTATAGCAGAACGTGGTAGTGGGCTGGCTCCCCACCATCCTGAGGCAACCGCCCCACTCCTCCAATGCGGTTTATCTGCGTCACTGACGATGTCCAGATTCTTCGGCCGCCCCTCTGCGCCAATCCATGGCGCCAGACTTTCTGCCATGGCACTCATGCCTGCATCCTTGGTGTCAGTCACAAACCCTGTGCAATGCATGCAACGCACGTGGCGGAAACGACATGCGTGGTGGGTAAGGTGAAATGGCGGTTACCCCCGAATCATGCGTAGACACTTCAATCAACTCCCCATGAACGTGGGTGTTCTCTGGCCCATTACATGGGTAGACCCACGTCGTTTGACGTTGCACGACTCGTGGGGAACCCGGGAATTGATTCAAATTCAGGTTAATGAAGAAGTAAAGAAGATCTCAGTGACCTAAATTCCACCGTGGCAAGGTCAGGTTGTCAGCTTGTGCATTATTTGGGGCTTACCCCAACGATGCCCGACAACACGTGTGGGCCAGGCCCTGGGGCTCCTGTCAGTGCAACAAACATCCACGTTTGCTGACCGGACTCATGCACAGGCATGCTGACGATCATACCTCCAACACCAATGCATGACATAAAGTTAAGCCAGAGAAGCCGCTCTTCGTGAGATCAAGGAGAGCATTAAGAAGACCGACTAGCAGAAGTCCACCTTGGGAAGGCCTCCCTTGCCGGGCAGGAGAGCCTGGCTAGGCCGAGACCGCACCTGAGGACAGGTCCAGATTCGCCCCGGCAGGGTTGCCGGGGCCGCCAAGACCAAACCCCGCCAAGCTCCCTTTCCGGGGAACCTTCACCGAGACGCCACCACTCCACCTCATCACACCCAATTCACTTATCAGTTTAGTGTCAAGGAACCAAGCAACCTGGTGGAACCTATTAGGTACGTGGCAGCATAAAAGAGAAGGGATTAGCTTTGTTGACACCCGTCCAAGAGGCGTGTCAAGTTGATAAGAAGAGGATAAGCGGCGCGACAGGCTTGCCGGGCTTCACCCTCAGCACGACACCTAGCACAATATTTAATGCACTTTTTCCTAACTGCCACAGTTAGGTATGATAGCATTGTGAGCTATCTAATCACACCCAAATGACTGTTTTGCCACTGTGGTCACCCCTTAACCTATAAAAGGAGGCCCGAGGCAACCTAGCAAGGGGTTCGTACATTCGATCACACAACACTTGTACGCTCACGTCACTCTCCTCGAGGCAACCTTGCCGGTCCAGAGCGCGTCGAGCCTTCGTGTTCCCCCAGATCAATCCACCACCACAGCAGGAGTAGGGTTTTACGCTGCAAAGCGGCCCGAACCTGGGTAAAAAGAGAGAGTCCATCGCCATGCCGTGTTGTCCCCTTATGTTTCTGCTCTTTGTGTAACGTGGTCGTCCCCATGCCGAACCAAAAAGGGGCACCCATGCCCCATAGGTGATTGTGCTTCCACGCCGACACGTCAGTAGTCATTAGCGAGGAGTAGCCTTTTTTGTTTTCTGTTGTGGGCTACCTGGATCCTTCCTTCAAGAGTTGTAAGCCGCTATGTAGGGTGGGCATCTTTGTCCTTTCTTTCATAAAAGTTGTACGCCATTTTTGGGTGTGTTCTCGAAAAAATGATCTATGTGTGCTTCCAGTATGACTAAACTTGTTGCCAATAAAGCGAAGAGCATATCTGGAACGCCAAGAACTTTACAACTTGTCACACAACAACTAAGTTCGTCGCACAAAGATATCCATGTGCGCTTTTTAATGTGGCTAAACTTGCTGCCAATAAAGCGAAGAGCATATCTAGAAAGCCAAAAACTTTACAGCTTGTCACATAACAACTAATTTCATCGCACAAAGATATCCATGTGCGTGCCTTTTTGTATGTGCTAAACTTGCTGCCAATAAAGCGAAGAGCATATTAGAAAGCCAAACACTTTACAGATTGTCACATAACAACTAATTTCGTCGCATAAGGATATCCATATGCGCCTTTTTATACGTGCATATACTCCCTTCACCTATAAATCAGGGAACAGTTTGCTCACACATCACTCAATATCTATATCCTTCCATTGTTTATCCCTCAGCAATGGATGTGCCTTTGGCATCTAAAACCTTCCCCTCGCCCTCCCCTTCCAAGCGTGAACAATGCAACGTTGATGGCCATAAGAGCTCATCGAAGCATGCAGATCTCAATCCACATGCTGATGATGTAAGTAGTGACTATCTTAACCATGATTTCCATTTTCTATTCCAACTTGGTGTTTCATATGCTGTAATATTATTTCTAGAAAGTTCTAGGAAAGGATTCTTTAGGGCAGCTTCGAGCATAATTAGAAGATTTTCCACAAGAGCATGCATTGAATTAAGTAGTATGTTATTAGCTATTTGTGCACCTCACTTGTATGGAAAAAGGACTAAAAGTTGATCATGCAATGCTATTTTTTTTAGTGCTCCATCTTACTCCCTCCGTTCCTAAATATAGGTTTTTGTAGAGATTTCAACAAGTGACTATATACGAAGCAAAATGAGTGAATCTACACTCTAAAATATGTCTATATACATCCGTATATGGTAGTTCATTTGAAATCTCTAAAAAGACTTGTATTTAGGAACGGAAGAAATATATATTAACTTTCTTTTAAAATTCTTGTTTTTATTTGTTTAGATACAGATGTATCTAATACTAAAACGTAACTAGATACATTACGTATCTTAGATAAATCTATGACAAAAGTTTTGGGAGGGGGAGAGTATGTACTAGCCCGAAGTAGCAAAAATCCAAGTGACAAGATAATTAAGAGAAAAAAAGGTGTACAAGTGATATGTCCAAAATCATCGTGGTCATGTCGTACCCAAGGAGATCATTCCAAAAGTGCCACCTGCTGACAATCCCACTCACTTTCTCTCCCTCTCACTCCCACGCAGCACTCTCTCTCTCTCCAAAAGAAAAATGGGAAAAAAACTGAAAATGGAAAGATCTTGCGAAAAGATTAGTTAAATTTACTCAGCCACACTGCACCACTGGGTGTCAGGCGTATCTCTCCCTTCCCCCTCGTGATCTCTCGCCACGGGAGCCCCGTGACTCGAGCTCGTCATCCACCTCAATGGCGATGGCCGCGGCCGCCTCCCCCTCCAAGATCCTGATCCCTCCGCACCGAGCCTCCGCCGCGACCTCTGCCGCGTCCACCTCCTGCGACTCCTTCCGCCTCCTCTGCGCGCCGCGAGGACGGCGCCAGCGCCCACGCGGGTTGGTCGCGCGTTCGGCTCCGCGGCGGCCCTTCTTCTTCTCCCCACGTGCCGTGTCAGACTCCAAGAGCTCCCAGACCTGTCTCGACCCCGACGCAAGCACGGTACGTCGCCTCGCCTCGCCTAGGTGCGCAAATGCGGCGCTTGCCGCCTAGTCTTGTCGCGCCGCCCTGATCCGTTGCGTCCGTATCTTTCCGGATGAGAATTTGATGCATGCGGGAAATTATTGCCTCGGTCATTTAGATACGCAAATGTGATTCACGCCTTGTGTTCTCATGTGGACATTTCTTAGAGATGATCAAAAAATACTACTCTACTTTGCTAGCGCATAGCAGGAGCTTTCTGGCGACTAATCATGTGGACATTTTCATTGGCTCCAATTGTTTATTTTTACTAGATTTCAGCAAATGTGGCAACTGTGGACGTTTGTTGAACAGTCCTACTTAATCAATGGGTGTGGGTGTGAGCCCCATAAGAAATTCATAAAGAAGATGTCATGATCCATGGCATGTGGCTCTTAAAGACTACTAGGCAATCAGATCAAGTTCTTGGATTTTTCTTTTTAACTCGTTCAATTTTCTTCTTTGAGTTCTGCTTCAGTACACCCCTTTAGAAAAGATTACGATTTCGGATGTGGTGGAGGTTAAAACTTGCCCTTTCATTTTAATTAAAAAGGGTAGTAGAGTCTATCCACGTGGTTCAAATCAATGGTGGTTGCCTCTCTTCCTCACAAACCGTTCTGACATCAACACAACTAAACAAAGTAATACAACCAGGCGAGTTTTAGGCGATGATAGATTGGGGTCTTCTATGCTGATGGAAGACTCTAATTGATGTGAAAAAGTTATACACAACAGGAAGAACTTGGATCATGTCTCAGCTGCAATGCTGAATTGCTGATTGAGACATCTGACGTCCGATTAAACCCATATTCGAAAAAAAAACTGAACATAAGTTTCAGCTTGATTGGTAAATAAAAGGTCAGAACTATTCACCAGCCAGCCGGCCATTATCTACAAAAGATTGCTAGATATTGTAGCTCCAATTTATTGGATAAACTTGTTGCCCCATGTTGCATTTGTTCCATGATCTCTTTTGGTGGTAAACAAGCTGAACTCAATGCCAACCGCCTGGAACACTTGTTTCTTCGTTCTTTGTTTGATTTACTTTGCAATAGGCAATTGATGAGTTTCTGCTGTCTGTGCAGAGTGTTCTCGGAATTATTCTTGGAGGTGGTGCAGGGACTAGATTGTATCCCCTGACGAAGAAGCGTGCGAAGCCTGCAGTGCCATTGGGTGCCAACTACAGGCTTATTGATATTCCTGTCAGTAATTGTCTGAACAGCAACATATCAAAGATCTATGTGCTCACGCAGTTCAACTCAGCATCTCTTAATCGTCATCTCTCACGAGCCTATGGGAGCAACATTGGAGGTTACAAGAATGAAGGATTTGTTGAAGTCCTTGCTGCACAGCAGAGCCCAGATAACCCTGACTGGTTTCAGGTATCTCATTCATTGTTATTTAAGTGTTTTTGTTTAATCTAAAATGCGAGATTCATCTACTGATGATCATAATTTGTCTCGTGTTAGCATTTAGAAGAAGGCAAAATCTACAATTCCTTCATAAGTATGCATGATTGTATCATTTCACCACGAATGAATTTCACTAAGCCCTCTGTGAAAATCTCAGGGCCAGCCTTCCAAGATCCAGAATAAAAAAGAAACAAACTGTTCCAAGGCGTCATTAATATCCCTTTTTACAAAACCTTGATATAGATTATAAGAATTGTTAGTTGAATACTACCCTAATAGTTCTCTATTTATTTTTTCTTGATTGCATGCTATCACAAGACAGTTTTAAGCTCAAGTAGAGATGCTCAGAAATTTTAACGAATTGATTTTAACAGTGTTTCTGTATTATACGAATCTGTTTTGTGTACCAGGATCTGGTCCTGAACAAGTTCACTAGTTACGAATTTAGAATTAGTATACGTGAATGGTTAGTGATGTAACTTTGATTTTGATTCTTATGAGCAATAGCCAGTCATCATCGTTTATAAGTAAACATAGCGGATCAAACTATGTTTCATATTTCATATGTTTGTCGCTATAACATACTATTCATCATAGTTTTTGGTTTAGATTGTGAGTGTTATACCACACAGCTACATGCAGTTTCTGCTAGTTTATGTCAAACCAGTACCCTACAGCGTTTTTCTAGATAATAAGAACCAAAGTCATGTCCGTGAGGACTTGAACCTGGGTGGCTGGGCTGTAGATCCACTCCCCTAACAAAGTGAGCTCTGCTCACTTCTTGATGATCATAAGCCTTTCTTATCAACATAAAGTGTTTCTAGGATCCCATGCAAGCTTTTGCAGGGTATTCACTTTGTCTTATCATCTTATCTCAGGGTACTGCAGATGCTGTAAGGCAGTACTTGTGGCTATTCGAGGAGCATAATGTTATGGAATATCTAATTCTTGCCGGAGATCACCTGTACCGAATGGACTATGAAAAGTTTATTCAGGCACACAGAGAAACAGATGCTGATATTACTGTTGCTGCCTTGCCCATGGATGAGGAACGTGCAACTGCATTTGGCCTTATGAAAATCGATGAAGAAGGGAGGATAATTGAATTCGCAGAGAAACCAAAAGGAGAACAGTTGAAAGCTATGATGGTACACTGACGCTGTGCCTTTCTAACTAATTTCAGATATACAGTTGTGAACCATCATTCATTACACCACAAAATCTCTTCTGTTGAATGCATTTACACCATGTTGCTGCCTGTTTTGATCTTGTAATGGTACACTGACGCTGTGCCTTTCTAACTAATTTCAGATATACAGTTGTGAACCATCATTTATTACACCAAAAAGTTCTTCTGTTGAATGCATTTACACCACGTTGCTGCCTGTTTTGATCTTGTAGGTTGATACGACCATACTTGGCCTTGACGATGCGAGGGCAAAGGAAATGCCTTATATTGCTAGCATGGGTATCTATGTTATTAGCAAACATGTGATGCTTCAGCTTCTCCGTGAGCAATTTCCTGGAGCTAATGACTTTGGAAGTGAGGTTATTCCTGGTGCAACTAGCACTGGCATGAGGGTATGCAAAGCTCATTGAGTTAGTAGTTTCCTTTCGCTGCTTCTGCTTTTATGATTTGAATCATTTTAGCTTCACAGAAACTGTCGAGTCATATGTTTATCGTAAGGAAGGGGATACAATACGTTATCGGATATGCAGTTCCATTGGCATTCATAGTTGTGATATGTGCTTCTTAAGAGTTTTGTTATTGTTGCCAACAGGTACAAGCATACCTATACGATGGTTACTGGGAAGATATTGGTACAATTGAGGCATTCTATAATGCAAATTTGGGAATTACCAAAAAGCCAATACCTGATTTCAGGTGTGCTTTCACTTTTTGCCTTGTTGTGGACAAAAATAATGAAATTTCATGCATGTAAAGTGTTAGAATTGTCCCCTGTTGATTTAATGTATACGTTCAATTTGAATGCAGTTTCTATGACCGTTCTGCTCCCATTTACACACAACCTCGACACTTGCCTCCTTCAAAGGTTCTTGATGCTGATGTGACGGACAGTGTTATTGGTGAAGGATGTGTTATTAAAGTAAGTAGCCTTTTTCAGTTGGCTCTCGGTATGCTAACCTTCTTCAGGTGTTTCACTTCGTGCTAACGAACTTTAAGCTTTTAAAGTCATATTTCAAAACCATCTATACTTATTTATGGGCTGTGATTGTTATATCTTCTCTCAAGTGATTTTTGATGCTGTATGTAATAACGGCTTCTATGTTCCCTCTGCCTTTCTTTGCTGTCCACGTAGAACTGCAAGATACACCATTCAGTAGTTGGACTCCGGTCCTGCATATCTGAAGGGGCAATAATAGAGGACACATTGCTAATGGGTGCGGACTACTATGAGGTAAAATCAAACAGGTGTAATATGCTTCTGGCAAAGTGATGTACTCACCCTTTCTTTTGTTGTTCAACAGACTGAAGCGGATAAGAAACTCCTTGCTGAAAAAGGTGGCATTCCCATTGGTATTGGAAAGAATTCACACATCAAAAGAGCAATAATTGACAAGAATGCTCGTATTGGAGATAACGTGATGGTATGCCATATTAATATACTTATGGTTAAGCATCTATTGGTTTCTCTTTTTTTTTTCCACTGCAACACTGTCATACTGAATATGTAACTCGAACATAACTTTTCTCATGGTAATGTCCAAAATGCAACCATTATATAACAAGCTTTAGGCCCTGCCTAGTTCATAGGAAAAGTGAGAAAAAATGTAGGAATAAAATTTTCTTTTAGCAACACTGTTCAATCGTTTTGTTCAAAGGAAAAGTGGAGGAATGTTCCTTTGATCACATTTCGAAAAGAAAATCGCAGGAATTTTATAATCTACTTGACTTCCATCCTAGTTATCGTTCTTCATGTGCTTTGAGTTTGATTTGACTGTCTTTAGTGGATGGTTAAGACGTGCTGATAATGTCAAGGGAGGTTGGGGTAGACCATACTTGACATGGGAGGAGTCTCTAAAGAGTGATCTGAAGAACTGGAATATCACCAAAGATTTAGCCATGGACAGGGGTGCGAGTAAGTTAGTTGTCCACTGCCAGAACCATGACTTGGTTTCGATATCTTATGGATTTCAACTCTAGCCTACCCCGACTCGTTTGGGACTGAAAGGCATTGCTGTTGTTGTCCTATGTTATATTCCTTAGAACAAGGCTTATATTAGTGTGAAAAAGTTGTTTTGCACTTGCATTCCTATCCTATTTTTTGCCATTGTTCTTCTTCTATTCCTACGTTTTCATAATCCTGTGAACCAACCAAACATATCCTATATTGTATATCCATTTCCTTGAACATGATATCATGCACTGTGAGTTGTTTTTGGTAGTGATCTGGACTCGTTGGTATATTGTAGATAATCAATGTTGACAATGTTCAAGAAGCGGCGAGGGAGACAGATGGATACTTCATCAAAAGTGGCATTGTAACTGTGATCAAGGATGCTTTACTCCCTAGTGGAACAGTCATATGAAGTAAGTTGTCTCCTCATACACACCTCGGTGTCTGCAATCAGTAATGTTTTGCTTCAGAAACTATGAACATGCTGTAAACCAAACATGATGCAAATGCAGCAATACAGTTGGTACATGCAAACCATGCACTGGTATCCTATAAATTCACTTTGAGTTATTTTAGCACTCTTCTTGTAAGTAGTTGACTCTGTTTGGGTTGCCCTGCAGGCAGATGTGAAATGTGTGCCAAGGGACAGGGTTACTTGCATCAGTCTGGAATCAACCAACGAGGCCGCGAAGAGATCATAAGAGCAATAAAAAGGAGTGCCATGCAAGGCACTTCTCCACCCTTTTTCCCCCTTGATGTATTAGGAACTGTGATGTACAAGCAACTGTGATGCACTTAGGCGAAGTGCCCCTGGATTCAGCTTTCTCTTTGCTTGTAGTTGATTTCCAGCAGACCATGCTATTTGTTGTATGGTTCATGTAAAACCTTGCGTTGCTTTTTATATAAAATGCGCTGAAAGCCTATTTCACTATTGTAGGATCAGGTATCGAACGGGGTGAATGGGAGATTCCACAAATTCTTCGAAAAAACATGCGTTCACCTAATATAAGTCTGGTTGGAGGGGTCAAGATTAAACTGAGAAGACCAAGTATTCACCCTATTTACCTTGAGTTAAAGTCTTTGAGACATCGCCCAATCACTTGTGATATATCTTCAAGGTAATCTATTTGACATTCAGAGACATGTTCGTCGGCAGTCCACAACTATTCTTGGACGCTTTTGAATAGATAACCGTCTAGTGGATGCACAGTCAACAAGCGTAATAGGGTGAAGACAAATCGTCTAGTGGACAGGCCCGGGCCCATGGGTGTGGGCCCCCAGTTTTGAGGGCCCCCAAATTTCCGAACAGTGCAAGATGGCCCGTACATCATTTCCGAGTAGAAGGCCCAGGTCGGTAACCAGGCACGCAACCCACTAAATGGCTCCATCGCTGACTCTCGTCTCTCTCTGTCCGCCACAGATACAGCTCTGGGACATGAGTGCAACCGCCGCCGCCGCGCGCACGCTCCATCACCGGCACGCAAGCACGATCCATCGCTTCATTCGCCGCTCCATCCTGCTGTATAAGAACTTGCTGTGCCACCCTACCGAGAACTTCATCGATATGGCAGTTCATCGGGTTGTCTCTCCTCCGCGGAGGAGCGCGATGGCGCTGCCCGTGACATCGTGAAGCTTTACATCTTGGCGCATCTTAAGTGCATGGAAACCAACACGATGGGCCACTTGGGTCCCCTCCTTCCGGTCAGCTCATTCTTGACACTGGTTCAGCCTTGTTCATGTCCATAATTCATTGTATTTTTTGTCAGAAATTCATTCTTCTTGCTATGCAAATTTCAGTGCATGTGCTATCTCAATTTCAGTATTTTGTTGTACAAAAATTCAGGGTTAGTGTTGTCCAATTTTCACTGCATAGGTTGTCTAAGTTTTAGTTCATATGTTGTCCAAATTTCAGTATTTTGTTGTACAAATATTCAGCGTAGAGTTGTCCAATTTTCAGTGTATAGGCTGTCTAAGTTCTAGTTCATATGCAGTCAAAATTTCAGTGTACTCCCCTTGCTATTTTACTGCCATTTATCAAGTGGTTTGCTGCCTTGTATCAACTGTACCAGAGTTGGCTTTAACCATCTGTTTTTTTCTTTCTATTTCCCCGGTCATGCACGAGCTGGCCTTGTTGCTTCAAGCATGAATCTGCCGATGGTTTGAAATTTCTACTGAAACACAACCGTTCATGGTTTGAAATTTAAGCCTTTTTTGTGCTCTACTTTAGGTTACTCTGCCTAATGTTTTGTTTGTATCTCAGCCACCCTAAGATATGCCTCATTTTAGAGTTGGCACAGGGCCCCCGATTTTGCCGGCCCGGCCCTACTAGTGGATGCACAGTCCACAAGCGTAATAGGGTGAAGACAAGTCGTCTAGTGGATGCACAGTCTAGTGGATGCACATTCCACAAGTGTGATAGGTTGAAGACAAGTTTATGAACAGTCCACAAGTGTACTAGGGCGAAGACAAGTTCTTCAGTGAAGCTCAATCACTTAGCAGATTTTAGGCTCTAGGGTTTCTCCTCTCTTAGGATTCTCTCAATCTCTCCGAGAGGATGGGTTCCTCGGGCAAATTAATTCTCTCACAGAGCAGTCAATTATCAAAGGTTGAAGTGGGTGGCCATTTATTAATTCTCTCACGAAGCAGTCAACCATCAAAGGTTGAAGTGGGTGGCCATTTATGGCCGAGAGCAATCCTGAGGGCTGATATGACCGTTTGAGGCGGTGGCTAGCCAACATACACGCAACACGTAGCATGCCACACGTCGCGAAATGGTCGGATTTCAAACGCAACCAATGACTTGACTTGCGGAACAAGTCAGTCGACTCAACTGGCGAGGACTTTCCCTTCGGCGTACCGAAGAATATCACCTCGGACACCGAAGAAAAACTATCCGCTCAAAAGAGGTATCCAAGTCTTCACTCAAAGAAATATATTTGGACTAAGCACACATCAGAGACCTCAATCTCAACTTTCACTTAGACCCCCTAATAGTACGGTTTGTCCTATGACTCAAATAGAAGAAAATTAAACTAGAAAACCAAAGTCTTCACTACACTTCGTATTCCTCACAACAAGTTGATTGTTCCTCGAAGAAGCATTCCAAAATTATTCATTGCCACAACAATTTTTAGGGGGTCATAACTCTCATATTAAACCTAATCCTAAGGACTTTCACCTTGTATACTCGCAAACACATCAGTCCTTAACTGTTTTGTCATCAATAATCCAAAACCCTCTAGGGGGCACTATATACACTTACAATCTCCCCCATTTTGGAAGATTGATGACAATACCAGTTAAAGCTTCAAGAGAGGACAAATTAAATTAAAAGTAAAAAGATATGAGGATTCTAAATTCAAAGACATAGAGATAGCTCCCCCTAAAGATGTGCATATTGAAGAATTTGCTTTGGAATGCAAATGCACATGATGCGTTAAAATTGTGGAGATCCTCCGTGTCTTGAAATTTGAGGGCATGCATTGCATATAAGATAAACTTGAGAGGAATAATAAAATGCATACAACAACGATCTCTTAGGAATAACCATATGCATATAAGATAGCAGTTTAAACATGCACGAGGAATAACTTGTTTAATGGTTATATATGAGCACAACATAAAGAGTTTACAATGCGTTAAGAGATAAATCAAAGTAGCAAGGGGGGTAAACCCGAGGCAAAACCCGCCAAAGGAACCACGAAGCTATTAACACATTGATCTCTCCACCTTTGTAAACATGTGACCAAATAGGTTGAGAAACAAATGGCAATCTACTCGTCTGACCCACTCAAGGAAGATGCCAATGAAGAATCCAAGACGAGGAAGAAGTTGAAGTCGTGAGAGCGGTCGCGGTAGCTTCTTGGTCTATGACAAAAGTTGGACCAAATGGAGCATCTTGGTGTTGAGTAGCTGGATCAAAAAACGTCGAGATAGCAGTGCCATCGAGGACAATGTCATTAGGGCGACCATGATCCCATCAGAAGAGCTTGACTGAGTGACTGATGGTAAGATATCATGCATCCACATGACCCAGTGTGCTACAAATAGAGAACCTAACTCTATGTTGTTACATTGTTGACCTTGGATTATTACTTTTGTGTCGATTTGGCGTACTATCCCGCAGCAATGTGCAGGGTATCATCTAGTATCATCAGAAGCTCCTTGATGTCTACTTTCCAACCCAAAAAATTGTGCATTATTTGGTGCTATGTAGCCAAAGCTCTAACCATTTTGGTGGAAAGTGTCCAGGTTGTCAAAGCTGCGCGAGAATTCTATTTGGCTTTTACCTTGCCAAGGCAACCATGCATTAGCCAAATAGTTTCTTAATCGTTTTCACACCTTAGCTGGTTCAAAAACCTTTTTTGGTTCCACACCTATCCCAGGGGTTGTCCTGTGACGCCCCGTCTATAATCGTGCACTAATCATATACGCATCATGCACGATCACGAACGATGAATCACGTCAATATCAGAACACAACTCTATGACACAAATTTAAACATAAATCTTTATATTACAGGCCAGGGCCATGAGGACCCAAAATACATAAGTCATCAAAGCAAATATTATCTGAGTACATATGTAGTTAGAAACATTTTGCCTTAAGAAGGCTGAGCAAAACAACGACTCTAGATCGAAAGGCAAGGCCTCCTGCCTGGGACCTCTGGACTACTCCTGGTCATTGGTCGCCACGTAGTAAGAACCATCGGGGAAATCTGCATCTGCGGTGCTACCAGCTGTTGCAGCAACTCGGTCGAATGAAAAGGGGAGCAAAGCAACGGTGAGTACTCATCAAAAGTACTTGCAAGACTTACATCAGATCTATACTAGATATGGATTGGTATCAAAGGAATGGGGTAGTATCTGTGGACTAAGCTGCGGATATGCCAGAATAAAGGGGGAGAAGTTCATCCTATCGAAGACTATATCTTTCAGCAGTAGAAGAGAGGAGCGTATATAGTATCATCTTATATCAACATTTAGCTATATTCCTGCCTGGAGATCCTCTCCTCGTCTCCCTGAGAGAAACGATCATCGGGGTACCTGTCTCTTCTCTGGGTGTGTTTTAAAAAGTATCCAGTTTTAGTTGTAAGAGGTCGGGATACAACTCCAAAGTCATCCTGTTACCATGGACATGGCTATTCGAATAGATTACTTCCCTGCAGGGGCGGACCACATTACACGATACACTCGATTACCTCTGGCCGGACACACTTTTTCGAGTAATGTCCAGCCTCGGAAAATTGACATGCCGTAGTCCTACCTAGACTCTCTAGAGAGGTCAACGGTCTAAATCTAAGCCCGAAGGGGTCATGGGCCGATCGCCCTAAGCGCTCTTGCACGCTGCGTGGACGACCGGGACCAATCCTAGCTATATCTCTATACAAAGCATGCACATACGGATCTCCCGGGCTCGTGCCGCTCAACTGTGATATCTGTAGAGCTTTCGGGAGAAAGCGTACGGCACCGATGGTCCCATATACCATTATCACGCACAGTGGTTGGTGCGTATATGCCAGTGGCAGTCTCAGATCAAATACCTAATCTCTTTATGCGTGTTATTATGAAATAACCATAGACACCGACCAGGGACCAGGCCCACCTCTCTCCTAGCTGGTTTCTACCTGCTGATGCGGAGCATCCCACGTTCATCCCCACGTACACTCCGACTACTCTCCAAACCCCAAGAGGACTTATGACGAGACCTCAACTATACGCCATTGGACACAAGGTGAACTCGCTCCTTTCTGAACCTTCACTTTCTACATGTGAGACATGGCTACTACCTCTAACGTGTGTTCTATGCATGATCAGGTAATTGGGGGAAAGCCACGAAGCCACCACATCCAACGGAAGAGCTACCGAGGACGCCAAGTACAAGGACCAAGAGAAGAAGCTGCCCGAAGCTACAGCCACCGGACGACCGACCCAGCCCGGACGTCCGGCCCCTAAAGACCCGAGCCGAATCTGTGGAAGACCGGAGCCAACGGACGACCGGAATCCATCGGACGTCCGACCCCTGAAGACCCGAGCCGAATCAACGGAAGTCCGAAGACCTACGAACGTCCGGACCCCCGTGAGCCTCCGGACGACCGGCACCTGTCGGACGTCTGACGCCTGTGCGTCCACCCGTGTGTTGGCTGAAGCCACTTACCATTTCATTCACTTAGATTAAAAATAGACCTCTCCCACCTCCTAGCTAGGGTTAGCATTGGTTTAGCTCATATTTTGTGTGAGAGTCTTGCTCATCCACTTGGTTACTTCTCCTCGGAGTTCATGACCTTTTCGGAGAAGATCCCCCAAGCAGATTCAAGACCCCTTCAAGGGAAGACAATCAAGACCTCCTCTCGGAGAAGAACGGTTCCCTTTGTATCCTCTACCCTTGTTGATTTTGGATCATGTGTTACCTTTTGCTTTCGGTGATCTAGCACTCGTGTGATTGATTCCTTGTCGGTTGAGCGTTTCTCTCGTTTTCCCCCATGATTCCCTTTGTTTTCTTCCGCTCGTTCTTCGTGTCTCCCCGCAGGATCCACTCCAAACGTGAAAGATCGGCACCTAGGGTTCCGCCCTACATCATCTTGGTATCATGAGCCACGTTGATCACGTTTTTGAAGTCCCTACCCCTCTTGTTCTAGCCTAATTTTGCCGTGTTCTTGCCTAAATCCGAAAATCCCCACCAAAAATAGCGCCAATTTTTTTTGTGATTTGTTGGTTTGAGGAAGTTTTGTTGATTTTGATCCATGGATTTGCTTGGTTTCGAGTGGATCTAGTATCGCCCCAAGTTTCCCCATCTTCCATCCACGGAATCTCATCAATTTTGACCCCGAATCTCCATTTTCTGTCCAAAATCGCGCCCTGGATCTCGGATCTCGCGTTGACCCCGACCCACCGGACGACCGACGTTTTACGGACGTCCGGACCCCCACGAAGCACCGGACGTCCGACCTTTCCCGGACGACCGAAACCCCAAACCCGAGCTGAATTTACGGATTTCCGACCTGACCGGACGTCCGGCCACCGGACATCCGTCCATTTACGGACGTCCGTAACCTGTAGTTTCAGACTTCGGCTGATTTTTGTTTTATCCATAACTAATTCATCCGAACTCCGATTTGGACGTTCTTTAGCTCGTTTTGAAGCTCTTGACATCCCCTTTCCCACAAAAATAGCACCAACATCATTTGACTCCATCAAATTTCCAAAATTTAGCAAGTGTGCCTAGGTCCTCCACCATATCATCCGCATAGCCAGCATCGACTTCAGCAACCTAACCCATTTTGCTTGCCATAGCATTAGTGGTTGCTTGAGTAGTGATTCGAGTCTCCTAAGGTGTTTCGGCTACTTAGGGACGGTTGCTTCTTCATCAACCACCACAACCACTTCCGCATAGGCTTACCCACCATACACTTCCGCCACCCCCAACTTAATACAATAGTTGTTTGAGCTTGTTTGAGTTGTGGCTTGTGTCTCCTAAGGTGTTTCGGCTACTTAGGGATGAGAACTTCAACTCCGACACGTGTATAGCTCATCATTCCACTTCCGCATTGCCAAGTGCAAACCACCACCGATTTCCGCTACCATCATTTGACATTTGTCATTTGAGATTTTGAGTTCGCGGTTTTTCCGTTTCCTAAGGTGTTTCGGCTACTTAGGGACGAGTCTCCATCATATTGGTATCTACATCAAGAACACCGCCACTCATCATCGCAAAGGACGGTAACCTCGACGACACCATTGTACATTCCACTTGCAATTGCATTGATAACCTCTAGCCCATTTTGCGTTACTTGCCTATCGAGACTAGCCATTTGAGTATTGCCGACAACGTTACTTGTGCACATTAGTGATCATACTTCCCATAGCATACATACCATATCATCGTGGTTCATATGTTGGTATCATATCTTGTGTCACAAGTTTGTTCCCGCATATACACAATTGCTATCTTGGTTTGTGCATTGTGCAAAAGTGGCCATAAAAAAAGAGAATAAGCTTTTAAGCAAAGAAAAAGAGAGAGCAAAGAGCTTGTAAGCAAGTGCCATAGCATCATACCACATTGCATATAAGATTGTCATATCCGATCATCTTGGATCATCTTGAGAGAAACACCAAGAACCATACATAAATAGCACACTTGGGATAGAAAGTTTATCCATTTTGCATCTTATAGGTTGTGCACAAGTGTCATATCCGCCTATTGAGCAATCATGCTAGCGTCTCTCTTGAGTTGTGCAACACGAGCGTTTTCCGTGGATTCCACATTTTGTGCTCATTCCTTGGTTGCACGACCCCATTTATCTATCCGTGTGTGCGTTTCCGTGTGCCATCCATATTGCTATTGGTCCATTTGTTTCACTTGCGAATTTGTGAATCTCTTTCAACATTATTGACTCTTGCTAACATTTTGCATTAAATTTTTGTGCCACTATCCTCACCGAGCTCCACCATAAGCTTTACTTGTGTAGGTGTGAGAACCGACAAGGATTGGTACCAATAGTGCTATTTCATTGTCCGCATTTGAGTGAACTTGATTCATTGTCAACATCGGTCAAGGTACATTGGTATAAGTTCTTCTCTTTCTCCCACTCATATTTGCTCGAGTCTTGTGATGGATAGGCAAGGCATTTCCTCTCCAGTCTACGACAACAACGATGGCATGAACAACTACATCAACAAAGCGTCCATCTTCGATCTACAATGACAAATGCAAGGCGCACAATCAAGATTGCGAGAGCGCATCGAGAACATGCCCATCGACATTCGTCACTCCGAAGCAAGGAAAAGGGACTACATCGACAAGAAGCTTTCCGCACATAAAGAGGAGCAAGATGCAAGGATGGAGGAGATTAGAGCCTTGATCAAGTCTTCTTCCCCTTCATCATCTTCAAGGTGGCGACATTCAAGCCACAAGTCTTCGAAGCGCGAAAAAGATGCAAGTGCAAATCGTCCTCGTCCACATCTACATGGCGACCACCATCACGTTCGTGATCAACATCGTCATGAAGGGCAAGTCACCTCCAAGCATCATGTGCACGACGACGACGAACGACATCTTCTACGAGCTCAAGCACGACAACAACATCATCATCATGAAGATGCTCCACAAGCGCAAATGCACAAGTCCCAACAAGCCCTACTTCACGCCAAGTCCAAGCTTCATGAGCACAAAAGAAGACCGCGAGACGACCACTACCAAGACGGTGCTACGACTACAACAACCACTTCGGCATCTTCGCCAAGTGCTATCAAGGCATCTTCGCCTTTGGACGTACAACATCTTCGCCTACTTCCGACGGGTATGCCTACATCGACTTCATCAAGTCCAAGGCGGCTACCTACGAGCGAGGGCGACACTTCCACCTTCGGAAGCCCCTCAAGGAAGATGGCCGAGCATGGGAAACTCCCTTCGGTCATGGAGACGAGCTACGAGGTGCCACATCATTTGGGCCTCCAACACCAAGACGGTGACAATACGGTCGAGCAAGGGCCATCCCCTTCGACTACGGCGACGAGCAGGAACCTCTTCAACAACATGAAGACGATGCCCACATTGGACTCATACTCCGAGTCAAGCTATGCGACCGCGCATGGAGACACTTGCACCAACATCTCTCTGACACCCACATATGTTGAGATGCCCCATTTGCCATGTGAGGAGAGCCACCACCACATGAGTGACATGAGTGACTCCACCATACGTGACATTGAGAGCATTTCCTATGAGAGGATGAGTGTGACCACCACTAGCCCCACACATGAGAGCATGCCACACATCCTATGTGAGGTTGAGTGCCATTTGAGTGACTCCACCAACCATATGAGTGAGAGCATCCTTGAGGGAGTGAGTGAGCCACAACACTTAGTGAGTGAGGTAGTTGACACGGCATGTGAGGCCACTATGATTTCTAACGAATTAACCTCTACTCCTAGTGTGTTTTCTTCTTTGGTGCTAGGTCTCCTACATGACGACCCGTCTATCCTCGACGAGTCCATCCCTCCAATGGAGATGACGATGGCCATGGTGGACAATGATGCACCCCCACATGGTTCCATCAAGATGAAGATGACAACAAGACGATCTTCAACACCTCACCTACAACACATGAGCGACGCTCCAACGGTAACATAGGTGATGGTGCTTCTCTTGTCCCACTAGTGGACTCTCTTGACACCGATTGATCCCATGATGTTGACCCACCTATTCCCATGCTTCATGCTAGTGAGACTTCTTCATGCCTTGACTTACCTATTTATGATGAATATGATGATGAGCATGTTGAGTTGCCTAGTTGTGATGCTATGCTCCATAGGATATCATGTGAAAATTCTATTGGTCACTTCATGTTTGACAATCCATTGAACTTGTCATATGCTATGAGTGAGATCTCCCATATTGCATCATTACAATCTCAACATAGTAACTATGCATGCCCCATTAAAATAAGTCCCATTTGCACTTATGGCATAGATGACGAGATGATGGTCATTGGCTTTTGTTTTTCATGTGATGATATTGCCATGCTTCCTTTACATGATTTGCGCAATTCATCTACTATGTCATGCCATGATCACATTGTTCCCAATATGCATTGTTTTGGATGTTGTCAATATACTCCATGTGATGTTTCCATTAATGCTCATGAGGACAACCCCATAGTTTCTTCTTACATGTTTGGAGATTTTGATTCATCCCATCCTTTGCATGATTTCCATGATTGCTTGCACCATATGCATTCCATGAATAACAATGCTCTAGATATTTCTCATGATGCATTACATCCTTTGAGTCTCCATTATGCCATACATAATAACAAACCTATCATGATGGATGACATGTTTCTATATCACGCATCTCATTTATTTGAGCATTGGATATTTTGTGCTAACGACACATGCCCATGCGCATCTTGATGGATGATGTGTACATATACCATGCACACACAATTTTCTCTTTGTCTTTGTTTTGTGTAGGTACTCATGTATACTCGTCAACCTCTCAATCCCAAGAGTTGACGAAACGAGCTCTTGAGAGCAACGACACTTTGGGATCCCGTGGACTATCCTTACCACCATTCCCTTCGCGCAAGGACTACGCGCATCTCTTCTACTTGGCTCTCACACGGCTATGGGCTATTTACCACTTGTCACCCTATGCCCATACTATCGTGTTCACTTTGCATGTTATGCCTCTTTACATGATTTTACCATGCAATTGTGACCCTTGCTTGCATCTACCCATGATTCACCATTATGATACTTCTATGTGTATTTGCATGCTTGGTGGAGATACTTGTAGCTATTGCCTCGATTTCTTTGTGCCCCATGCTATTGATGCTTGTTGTGTTGGGAGAGTCATGATGACCCATTGCTATTTACATATGGCTCTCACCAATACATTCATGCTATTTTCCTCATATCTTGCTTTCATGCTTGTGATATGTCATGTGCATTATTCATGCCCACTATTTGCATACATGACATGATTGCCATGATTCCTTCTAGTATGTTGCATCTTTGCACTACTAGCTTGCTTGACTTGATTTCTATGATTGCTTGCTTGGTTGCATCACCCATGTTCCACTCTTACTCGCTTTCTTGGGTTGATGACATATATGTTCATGCCTCTCACGTGATATATCTTGATCATTGTCTCTTGTGTCCATTAGTTGCCTCTTTCATATCCACTTGTATTGAGTGCAACCATACTATACTTATTGATCCTAGAGACTTTGACAACTTACTTGTGATGCATGCTTGTTTACTTGAGCCTATTGTATTTGGTTGTTCTTGCATCATATGCCTCCATACTATGAAATGCTCCCTCGTACTTTCTTATGATGAGCATGATGCATACACTTGTTGGGTATCTTACCACTCGAATGATAGGTTTTGCATTTTCGCTAACCTCATTTGTTTTTCTGAGTGTTTATCATGTTCTTTCATTTTGGAGGATTCACAAGGCGGTGCCGTTATGCGACATATTGGTTATGTGAAGGCATACATGATGTACAACTCCAACATCTTTGGGAACTTTTTGAGGTGAACTCCTTCTCTTTGAGCCATCCTCAAATGCGCATATTGGATGGGTCACTCTTTCATTGTTGTTTCCTTCTTGTTGTCGACATGATACATCTCGTGAGCGGAGGAACGACATTGGAGATTGGCTACATGGACCTTCACATTGAGGAGCGCTCGCACTTATTGGATGCACCTTCGAACCTCCACTCTTGCCACGACATCGAGCATCGGTACACCACCACCTCCATTTTTGTTGATTGTGCTCATACATGTCATGCTCGATGGACATATCATACTCACCACAAGTTTGCACCCCATGCATGGATTGACTCACATTATGCTTGTCTTGTTGCATCTATTTCCATGTCATCCATGATATATGAGCTTGTGCACTTCCTTAGCAAATTTGTTGTGATCTACCTTGATGGCATATTCATACATCATGATCATATTGTCCTCCATCAATTGCATGATAACATACACATGTTGAGCATCCATTGCCATATTCATGCTATTGATAAACCATCTCACTATGACATCATTTTGCACCGTGGTTGCATTGATCATATTTACAACACATTCGTGTGCGCAAGGATTGCATTTCCTCCCATGAATGCTTTGCATCTCATTCTAGATCATCTTGATAAGCTTCATGCGCTTTGTCACGACCAATCTTGCCGCACGGACTCATTCTTGCATGATGGACACTTTGTGTGCGCTAACCATTGTATTTCCGAGTGTTGCTTGTATTTGCTCTTTTTGCATGCCTATCACTCTGGCGACACCTTGGACTACTTGGATTGCGCAATGCCTTCATCGATGTACAACTACAAGTCCGTCCACGACAACCGTTTCCATGGTGATGAGGATCACGATCCGAGGTCGGATCTTTCCCAAGGGGGGGGGGGAGATGATGCAAATCATCCCACATTCATCCCCATGTACACTCCGACTACTCTCCAAACCCCAAGAGGACCTATGACGAGACCTCAACTATACACCATTGGACACAAGGTGAACTCGCTCCTTTCCGAACCTTCACTTTCTACATGTGAGACATGGCTACTACCTCCAACATGTGTTCTATGCATGATCAGGTACTTGGAGGAAAGCCACGAAGCCACCACATCCAATGGAAGAGCCAGCGAGGATGCCAAGTACAAGGACCAAGAGAAGAAGCTGCCCGAAGCTATAGCCACCGGACGACCGGCCCAGCCCGGACGTCCGGCCCCTGAAGACCCGAGCCAAATCTGCGGAAGACCGGAGCCAACGGACGACCGGCGACCGGACGACCGAAATACATCGGACGTCCGGCCCCTGAAGACCCGAGCCGAATCAACGGAAGTCCGAAGACCTACGGACGTCCGGACCCCCGCGAGCCTCCGGACGACCGGCACCTGTCGGACGTCCGACGGCTGTGCGTCCACCCGTGTGTTGGGCTGAAGCCACTTACCCTTTCATTCACTTAGACTATAAATAGACCTCTCCCACCTCCTAGCTAGGGTTAGCATTGGTTTAGCTCATATTTTGTGTGAGAGCCTTGCTCATCCACTTGGTTACTTCTCCTCGGAGTTCACGACCTCTTCGGAGAAGATCCCCCAAGCGGATTCAAGACCCCTTCAAGGGAAGACAATCAAGACCTCCTCTCGGAGAAGAACGGTTCCCTTTGTATCCTCTACCCTTGTTGATTTTGGATCATGTGTTACCTTTTGCTTTCGATGATCTAGCACTCGTGTGATTGATTCCTTGTCGGTTGAGCGTTTCTCTTGTTTCCCCCCGTGATTCCCTTTGTTTTCTTCCGCTCGTTCTTCGTGTCTCCCCGTAGGATCCACTCCAAACGTGAAAGATCGGCACCTAGGGTTCCGCCCTACATCACCTGCCCTGTCGTTCTGCCACAAAGAATCACTCGTGGGGCTGTCGGGAATCCAGGCTCATCACTACCTGGATGGAACCACTTGTCCCTTCAGCCTCCAGTTTGAACATTAACATGACGTAATATAAAGCAGTAATAGTCTTCATCTTCATCGGCATCTCATTGTAGTCCATCTCACTCCATGTCGTAGGCCACCAAAGTTTGGGGTCCACTGAAGTAACATATATAATATGCAGTATAAGGCATATTCATGAACATCGCTCGAAGGGATCATGACCCGATAGTATAGCATGGTAGACGGACAAGGATGTACTCCCTCCGTCCGGAAATACTTGTCATAGAAATGGATACAAATGGTTGTATCTAGAACTAAAATACATCTAGATACATCCATTCCTCGGACAAGTATTTCCGGACGGAGGGAGTAGGTCCACTGATGAGACTCTAGCATATCTATACTAAGCATAGAGGATACCAGGTAAGGTATCAATAGTAGTAGGAAAGACATGCTATGCAGCAGTATAGGATCTACCGGTAAAGCGGTAACAGTATCACAACTCTAATGCAAGCAATAGAGAGAAGGAATAGGCGATATATGAATGATCAAGGGGGGTTTTCTTGCCTGGAAGCTCTGTGATACGGAGCATCCCTCGCTCATCCCCATGGACGTGCCTACATCTCCCTCAAGACCATTTGGACCCATGACACGAGCCCGAGCCAAGGCTATTGAAGATAAGATGAACTCGCTCCTCTCTGAACTTCCTCTTCCTACTCACGAGACATGGCTACTACCTCATTCAGAAACTCTGTGTGTGATCAGGTGCTTGGAGGCGAGCCACGGAACAGCCACATACAAGAGTCAAGATGGCGAGAACCCCAAACTTGATGGACAAGAAGAAGAGATGCCGAGGAAGCTACAGGCGTCGGACGACCGACCAAGTCCGGATGTCCGACGAGTCCCAGGACACGGACGACCGAGCCCTCCGGACGTCTGGTACCTGGCCACCCGAACCAAATCTACGGAAATCCGAGACGCCCCGGCGACAAGCACCCGAGCCAAAACTACGGACGACCGACAGCCTACGGACGTCCGGCCCATCCAGAAGCTCCGGACGACCGACCCTCTCCGGACGTCCGACGCAACCAAGACAGAGCCGAATCTACGGACGTCCGAGCCCTGCCGAATGTCCGGGCCGTCCCGAGCCTCCGGACGTCCGACGTCTTCCGGACGTCCGGCACCTGAGTGACCGCACCTGCGGGCCGGAGCCTTGTATCCCTTCACTTTGACTTCAATTTGCACTAAGACTATAAATAGGATGCCCCACCTCCTAGTGAGGGTTAGCATTGGTTTAGCTCATATTTTGTGTGAGAGCCTTGCTCATCCTGTTGGTTACTTCTCCTCGGAGCTCAGGACCTCTTCGGAGAAGATTCCCCAAGCGGATTCAAGACCCCTTTCTAGGGAAGACCATCAAGACCTTCGTACGGAGAAGAACTGTTCCTTTGTATCCTTACCTTTGTTGATTGTGGATCATATGTTACTCTATGTTGTCGGTGATCTAGCACTCGTGTGATTGATTCTATGTCGGTTTAGTGATTCTCTCTCTCGTTTTCCCCATGTTTCCCCTTTGTGTTTCCGTGTGTTCTTCATGATTCCCCGTAGGATCCACTCCAAACATGAAAGATCGTCCACATAGGGTTCCACCCTACATCATCTTGGTATCACGAGCCACGTTGATCACGTTTTGGAGCCCCTACCCCGTGTTTTCTAGCTTGATTTTGATGTTTTTGTCCTAAATCTGAAAATTCCCCACCAAAAATAGCCCCAATTTTTTTGTGATTTGTTGGTGAGTTGAGATTTTGTTGGATTTGGTCCATGGATTTGTGTTGCTACGTGTGGATCTAGCTTCTCCCACTCTCCCCACCCTTTTCCATCAGCCAATCTGCTCGATTTCAACATCACCATCTTCTTCTTCCCCGGAATTCTCGCAGTTCATCTTCCCGAGCCCGATTTTCGCCCAGGCTCTGGACGACCGGAAAAGGTCGGACGTCCAACGATGACCGGACGACCGTAAAAGACCGGACGTCCGTGAAACCCTGACGACTCTGAAGTTTGACAGTTCGGCCATCACCACAACCCCCACATTCCACCACATCTTCCACGATACCCCCTATGACGATTTTGACACATTTTGGTCCTTGAGACTTTGAGTTTTGGCTCCCATATCCTTTTGTGTTTCGGCTATCTAGGTACGGTTCGACTTCATCAACACCACGGCTCAACTTCTCGAGGGTCTCATCATCGCCAATGACGGTAACTTCGACGACATCTTTGTCATAACTTGCAATTGCATTGATAACCCACATTGCCTCATTTTGCGTAGCTTACCTGTCGAGACTAGCGGTTGAGTATTGCATGCAACACGACTTGTGCACATTAGTGATCATACAACATAGCATAAATATCATACCATAGTGGTGCATATCTTGAGATCAACTTGTGTGTCACAAAGTTGTCATCGCATACACAATTGCTACCTTGGTTCGTGAGTTTTGCATGAGAAAAGAGCTCAAAAGTGAAAGAGCCACCCAAGCTTTTAAGCAAAGAGGAAAGATAAGCAAAGAGCTTATAAGCAAGAACCATAACATCATACAACATTAAGGTTGTCATATCCGACCATCTTGGATCATAGCACCGAAATATCATACATATAGCATACTTGGGATAGAGATCGTTGCATTTTTTCCTAGTAGGTAGTGCACAAGTTTGCGTATCCGCCTATTTTGCAATCGTGCTAGCGTCTCTCTAGTATTGTGCAACAAGAGCATTTTCGTGGTTTCCACATTTTGGCTCAATTTTGGATTGCACAATCCCATTTATCTATTTGCGTGTGTGTTTCCGTGTACCCATACTTGCTTGGTCTACTTGTTGCATTTGCAAATTTGTGAATCTTTTCCAACATTATTGAAGCTCACTTACTATTGCATCAAATTTTGTGCCACCATCCTAACCAGGCTCCACCATAAGCTGTTACGTGTGTAGGTGTGAGAACCAACAAGAATTGGTACCAACAGTGCTATTTCATTGTCCGCATTTGAGTGAACTTGATTCATCTTCAACTTCGGTCAAGGTACATTTGGTACACGTTCTTTTCCTTCTACCACTTACATTTTGCTTGGTATGATGGATAGGCCAAGTTCTTCTACCACTCCACCTCTCATCGAGAAGACGACGACATGTCATCATTCATCACCAAGAATCACCTATTTGGAGCTCAAAAGGCATTGCACCAAGAGCAACAAGCAATGAGGGACTACTTCGACAACAAATTCGACGCTCAAAAGCAAGAGAATGTTGCAAGAATGGATGAGATCCGCGCCTTCATGAGGAACCGGCATCCTTCCACTTCTTCATCCTCAAGACGGAGCCGCTAAATTCGACACTCCAACGACACCTTCTATGACTCAAGTACACCGTCATCGAACACTCTTCGTCAAGCTGCGCGTCAAGACCGGCAAGCATCTCGGAACCCGCTACATGACAAGCATTCACAAGAGCAAGTCGATGAGCAAATCCCTCGTCCTCAATCAAACCAAGTCATTTTTGCTCAAGCTCAAGAAAGGCAACGACTAAGGCGCCAAGAAGAAGAACGAGCACGTCTACACCAAGAGGAACAAGACGCCGAGGCTCAATGTCTTCAACAACAACAACGTGAAGCGCAAGCTCTTGAGGCGCAACGTGCCCTTCGAGATTCGAGCCAAGCCATTGCCAACCGCAATCGCGAGCGGCGCAATCAAGAGGAAGCCCTTCGAGAAGAAATCCAAGAGAGGAACTACCAACCGCGTGTGCAACGTCAAGCTCCACAAGGTCCTCCACAAGCTTGTCAAGCTCCACCTCAACCTCAAGTTCAACAAGAGCAAGTTGAACATGGACTTCCTCCGCGCCAAGAGCAACATGAGGATGACTATCCTCCATGTCAAGGACGTCACCATCACCATCGCCAACAACATAATGAAGAGCAACGCTATGGCAAGCTCAAGTTCACAATGCCCAAGTTCAATGGAAGCAATGATCCGGAAGAGTACCTCTCATGGGCATTGAAGGTCGACAAAATTTTCCGCTTGCATAACTATGAGGAAGAGAAGAAGATCGCTATGGCATCACTTGAGTTCCAAGATTATGTGCTCATATGGTGGGAACAAGTACTTGAACGCCGTCAAGCAAGAGGTGAACCACCAATCACCACTTGGGCTCAAATGAAGGATGTCATGCGAGCATGTTTTGTGCCAACCTACTACAACCGCGATCTCTTCAAGAAGCTACAACTCCTCAAGCAAGGAACAAAGAGTGTTGAAGAATACTACAAGGAAATGGAGATAGCCATGATTCGAGCCAATGTCACGGAAGATGATGAGCAAACAATGGCACGTTTCTTGAATGGACTCAATCATACCATCAAGAAGATTGCCGACTTCCAACCCTACTCCAACCTCATTGAGCTCGTACATCAAGCAACCAAGGCGGAACGTCAAGTGCAAGATGACTTCAAGTACGCCAAGTACTCATCCAAGACCTACGACTTCTCCAACATCCAACATCCAAGCTTCAACAACTCCTTCAACATCTACATCAACCAAGCCTTCTCCAAGCAATGACAACAAGTCAAATTACAAGAAAACTTTGGCAAGTTCCAGTCGTCTTCCTCCTACTACAAGCAACTTCAAGCCGCGTGCTTCATCATCTACTCCAACCGATGAGACCGTCAAAACAAGCTCCTTCAAGTGTTGCACTTGCGGCGGCCGAGGCCACAAGTCCTTCCAATGCACGAATAAGCGCACCATGATCCTCAACGACGACAGCACATATGACTCAATGAGTGAAGAGGAGATGGAAGCCCTTGAGCAAGTGGCCATGCATCGGCGCGTGAACGAGGATGAAGATGATCAAGTATTTTGTGATGAGGATTCGAGCCCCGCTCTCGTTGTCTCCAAAGTCTTGACACTTCAACATCAACAAGAAGAAGACCAATGATGCCACATCTTCCACACTAAGGCCGGCATCAATGGAAGGTCCGTCAAGGTCATCATCGATGGAGGTAGTTGCCACAACTTGGCAAGTGAAGAACTATGTTACAAGCTTCAATTGGTCAAGAGGAAGCACCCGCACCCCTACAAAGTTCAATGGCTAAGTGACTCCGGCACTATATGAGTCGAGCATACGGTCCAAGTCTCCTTCAAAATTGGTGCTTATGAAGACACTTTGGAGTGTGATGTGGTCCCAATGACCGTTTGCCACCTTCTTCTTGGTCGACCATGGCAATTCGACCGTGGTGTCATCCACAATGGGCGCACCAATCACTATAGCTTCAAAATGAACGGGAAGGAATATGTGCTACGACCTATGTCTCCTAGTCAAGTGATAGCCGACAAGCAAGCCACCAAACATGGAGATAAGAGTGAAAAAGTGACACAACCAAAAGTGAGTGAGAGCCACAAGCCAAATTTGAGCGCCTCTTCGCCTAGAGAGAAAAACCTCATCCTATTTGCCACCAAAAGTGAGATAAGAGAAGTGTGTGAGAACCCATCGAGTGTGATGCACTTCGTCCTTCTGTGCAAAGATGGAGAGCCCACAACTAACACCTCTCACGAGTTACCTTTAGTGTTTCAATCTCTTTTGCAGGAATTCAAAGATGTTTTCCCCGATGAGCTACCTTCGGGTCTACCACCACTATGAGGCATTGAGCGTCGAATCGACCTCATCCCCAAAGCGCCACTTCCAAACAAAGCTCCATACCGTGTCAATCCCGAAGAAACCAAGGAGATTCAACGGCAAGTACAACAACTCATAGACAACGGTCATGTACGTGAAAGCTTAAGCCCTTGCGCCGTTCCCGTTATACTTGTACCTAAGCCCGATGGAAGTTTCCGCTTGTGTTCTGATTGCAGACCCATAAATGCCATTACCGTTCGATATAGGCATCCCATTCCTCGCTTAGATGATATGCTTGATGAACTTAGTGGAGCCAACTTTTTCTCAAAAATAGATCTTAAAAGTGGCTATTATCAAATCCACATTCAAGAAGGTGATGAATGGAAAACCACTTTCAAAACAAAATTTGGCTTATATGAGTGGTTAGTGATGCCTATGGGTTTGTCGGAAGCACCCGGAACTTTCGTGCGTCTTATGAATTATGTGCTTAGACCTTACATTGGAGTCTTCGTTGTGGTTTACTTTGATGATATCCTTGTGTTTAGCAAAACCATGAAAGAACACATTAATCATGTTAAATCTGTGTTGCAACCCTCCGCAAGGAAAGCCTTTATGCGAACTTGAAAAAATGCACTTTTGGCGTTGACAAAGTGGTTTTCTTGGGTTTTGTTGTCTCTTCCAAGGGTGTCCATGTTGATGAAACTAAGATTAAAGCAATTAAAACTTGGCCCCAACCCACCAATTTGCAACAAGTGTGTAGTTTTCTTGGCCTTGCAGGATTTTATCGCCGCTTTGTGAAAAACTTTAGCACAATTGCCGCTCCTTTGCATGCCTTGAGTAAGAAGAATGCACCTTTTGTGTGGGGATCTTTGCAATCCACCGCTTTTGATGAGCTCAAGTCTTTGCTTACTCATGCTCCGATTCTTGCTTTGCCCAACTTTGAGAAAACTTTTGAGGTTCATTGTGATGCAAGTGGTACCGGAATTGGCGGAGTTTTGATGCAAGAAAAACGAGCCATTGCTTATTTTAGTGAAAAACTCTCCGGTGCTCAACTTAACTATCCCATCTATGACAAAGAATTGTATGCTTTAGTGCGTGTGCTACATGTTTGGGAACATTACCTTAGACCTCATGAATTTGTCATCCATACCGATCATGAAACGCTTAAGTACTTAAAAGGCCAAACTAAGTTGAACAAGCGTCATGCCAAATGGAGTGAATTTATTGAATCTTTCCCATATTCAAGTACATTAAGGGTAAAGAAAATGTTGTTGCGGATGCACTTTCACGCATATGCACACTTGTCACTCAACTTGAGTTGAATGTTATTGGTTTTGAGCATATAAAAGACTTGTATGAGCATGATCCTTCTTTTACTACTCCTTATGCTAAGTGTTTGACGCACACGCCTTGGGAACGATACTACATAAAGGATGATTATCTTATGAGAGCTAACAAACTTTGCATTCCCGAGTCTTCTCTTCGTTTACTCCTTTTGCAAGAGGCTCATGGAGGCGGACTCATGGGACACTTTGGACGTGACAAGACATTCGCCACGCTCTCCAAGAACTAATTTTGGCCCAAGATGTTCTGTGACGTCTCACGCTTCACCAACCGGTGCTCTACATGTCGCAAAGCTAAGTCAAAAGCTCAATCCCATGGTCTTTACATGCCACTTCCTATTCCTTATCAACCTTGGGAAGCCATTAGCATGGATTTTATACTTGGTTTGCCTAGAACTCAAAATGGCAAGGATTCCGTCTTTGTTGTTGTGGACAGATTTTCTAAGATGGCACATTTCATTCCTTGCAACAAGATAGACGATGCTTCACATATTGCTAATCTATTTTGTAGGGAAATCTTGCGACTTCATGGAGTGCCAAAGACAATTGTCTCGGACCGCGACGTCAAGTTCTTGAGTTACTTTTGGAAGACCCTATGCGCTAAGCTCGGCATCAAGCTATTGTTCTCTTCGGCATACCATCCTCAAACAGACGGCCAAACGGAGGTGACGAACCGTACACTCTCCACTCTACTTCGAGTTTTGATCAAGAGAAACATCAAGGAGTGGGAGGCATGCCTACCAATCACCGAGTACGCCTACAACCGTGCAAGACATTCGACAACCGGCAAGTCCCCCTTTGAGGTCGTCTACGGCTTCAACCCGTTGTCCCCATTGGACATTCTCCCTCTCCCTCTACAAGAGCGCACCAACCTCGACGCAAGCGCCCGTGCAAGCTACATCAAGAAGATGCATGAATATACAAGGCACACCATCGAGCGCCAAGTACAACGCCTCGCGACCAAGCTCAACGTCTACAAGCACCCCATGATATTCAACATTGGAGACCTAGTGTGGCTACACCTTCGCAAGGACCGCTTCGCCAACGAACGCAAGTCCAAGCTTCTCCCTCGAGCCGACGGACCTTTCAAGGTGCTAGCACGCTACAACAACAATGCTTACAAGCTCGATCTCCCACGGGACAAGTACAACGTGAGCGACATCTTCAACGTCTCCGATCTCTCCCCGTACCATGGTGATGAGGATTTCGATCCGAGGTCGGATCTTTCACAGGGGGGAGATGATGCGGAGCATCCCTCGCTCATCCCCATGGACGTGCCTACATCTCCCTCAAGACCATTTGGACCCATGACACGAGCCCGAGCCAAGGCTATTGAAGATAAGGTGAACTCGCTCCTCTCTGAACTTCCTCTTCCTACTCACGAGACATGGCTACTACCTCATTCAGAAACTCTGTGTGTGATCAGGTGCTTGGAGGCGAGCCACGAAACAGCCACATACAAGAGCCAAGACGGTGAGAACCCCAAACTTGATGGACAAGAAGAAGAGATGCCGAGGAAGCTATAGGCGTCGGACGACCGACCAAGTCCGGACGTCCGACGAGTCCCAGGACACGGACGACCGAGCCCTCCGGACGTCCGATACCTGGCCACCCGAACCAAATCTATGGAAGTCCGAGACGCCCCGGACGACCGGGCGACAAGCACCCGAGCCAAAACTATGGACGACCGACAGCCTACGGACGTCCGGTCCATCCAGAAGCTCCGGACGACCGACCCTCTCCGGACGTCCAACACAACCAAGACAGAGCCGAATCTACGGACGTCCGAGCCCTGCCGGAGGTCCGGACCGTCCTGAGCCTCCGGACGTCCGACGTCTTCCGGACGTTCGGCACCTGAGTGACCGCACCTGCGGGCTGGAGCCTTGTATCCCTTCACTTTGACTTCCATTTGCACTAAGACTATAAATAGGACGCCCCACCTCCTAGTGAGGGTTAGCATTGGTTTAGCTCATATTTTGTGTGAGAGCCTTGCTCATCCACTTGGTTACTTCTCCTCGGAGCTCAGGACCTCTTCGGAGAAGATTCCCCAAGCGGATTCAAGACCCCTTTCTAGGGAAGACCATCTGATGCGGAGCATCCTATAGACATCACCATGTTAAGAGTCCATTTGACAAGTGACACGTGCCACATCTACTTCATGCATACAAAGGTGAATCATCTCCTTTACATGTGTCCACTTGTACCCTTCGAGGATGGTATACTACTTGACCCCTCTCTCGTGTGCATACTTAGGTGTGAGCGGAGCTACACATTCATCATGGAGGAGTCCAAGCGCAAGAGAACAACTACACCATCCAAGACGGAAGCCTGGAAGTGGAGAAGGAAGCGCCAAGAGGAAGGCAGTAGCTCCCAGGCGACCCCGTGCGCACGGGCCCCTACGACCCCGTGCCCACGGGCCTCCCAGGCTGGCGGTCCTGAAGACCCCGTGCGCACGGGTGTGTACCGTGCCCATGGGACCCCCATTTCCACGGGCCTCACGGACCCCGTGCGCACGGGCCCTTGCGTCCGGTCCCTGGATACCCCATGCGCATGGGCTCCACTTACCCCGTGCACACGGGGCCCCCTGGGTGATGCTGCGGCCTTTGCTCTTGTGTTACCATTTCGCCCCCACCTATTCCCCTCTTTGCCTAGGACTATATATACTCCTTCATCTCCTCCATTTAGACGAAGCAAAGGATATGTTAGACATATGAGAGCTTTGCTCCATGAATCCACTCCACTAGGAGATCAAGACCTCCTCTTGGAGTGACCTAGATCAAGACCCCCTTGTGGGAAGGATCTATCTAGACCATCAAGCCCTCATCTCCTTCATAGGATTTGGGATGAACTCTACCATGTATCTTATTTCCCTTTGTTGTTCATGTACCTTGTGGATCTTATGTGTTTGATTGTCCAGTGGATGTGTGATTTGACTTGTTCTTGAGTGCTCCTCTTGTTTTCCCTCCTTTGTTCATCTTGTTCTTGGGGATTCCACCTCCAATTCGTGAAAGATCTTCTCTATAGGGTTCCACCCTACATCATATGGTATCATGAGCCATGGTTTCTCACGAAATTGGAGCCCCCCTCTTTGTTTTCTAGCTTGATTTTGTTGTTCTTGTCCTAAATCCGAAAATCCCCACCAAAAATAGCCCCAATTTTTTTTGTGATTTGTTGGTTTGATGAGATTTTGTTGGATTTGGTCCATGGATTCGGTGTTTTGCAAGTAGATCCACCCCTCTACCATCTTCCCTTACCTTCTACCCTTCGATTTCGCCCTGAGTTTCGAAATTCCCCACGGATTCGGAGCAGTTCGTCTGCTCTCAAAGGACCCCGTGCACATGGGCCATCGGGACCCCGTGCACACAGGCCCCCGTGCACACGGGCCTGTCAGACCCCGTGCGCACGGCCCTTCCAGTGTGTTCCTTCGACCTCCCTTCGTCCTCCATACCACCCCCTACCCCCACCTCAACCCCAGCCACGAGATCCATCCATTTGGAGCCCAAATAGCCAAGAAATCCACCACACCCGCGAGTCCCAGGTGACCCTGTGCCCTCGGTACGTGTACCGTGTGCACGGGACCCCGTGCCCATGGGCCCTAGACCCCGTGCACACGGCCCCCCTACAGCAGCCGCGTGTAGTTCACCATTTCGCCCATAACTTCCACATCCGGAGTCCGATTTTCGCGTTTTTAGCTCGTTGAGTAGCTATTGACATCCACCATCCACCTAGATAGGCTCCATCACCATTTGACTCCATCAAAATTTTGACATTTTGGCATTTTTGCCTAGGCCCTCCACCATATCATCCGCTCCATCACCACCGACTTCCGCAACCTAACCCATTTTGCTCCATTTAGCATTTGTGGTTGTTTGAGTGGCGAAGTGAGTCTCCTAAGGTGTTTCGGCTACTTAGGGACGATTGCTTCTTCATCAACCACCACCACCACCATTTCCACATTGCCATCTTCGCTACCACCATTTGACATTTGTCATTTGAGATTTTGAGTTTGCGGTTTTTTACCGTTTCCTAAGGTGTTTCGGCTACTTAGGGACGGGTCTACATCATCTTGGTATCTACATCAAGAACACCGCTACTCATCATCGCAAAGGACGGTAACCTCGACGACACCATTGTATATTACCCTTGCAATTGCATTGTTAACCCCTAGCCCATTTTGCGTTACTTGCCTATCGAGACTAGCCATTTGAGTATTGCCGGCAACGTTACTTGTGCACATTAGTGATCCACCATTCCATTGCACACATACCATATCATATTGGTATCATATCATCCATTGTGTCACAAGTTTGTTCCCGCATATATATCCAATTGCTATCTTGGTTTGTGCATTGTGCAAATTGGCCATAAAAAAAGAGAAAAAGCTTTTAAGCAAAAAGAGAGGAAAGAGCTCGTGAGCAAGTGCCATAGCATCATACCCCATTGCACATAAGATTGTCATATCCAATCATCTTGGATCATCTTGAGAGAAACACCGGAAACCATACATACATAGCATACTTGGGATAGAAAGTTTATCCATTTTACATCTTATAGGTTGTGCACAAGTGTTGTATCCGCCTATTGAGCAATCGTGCTAGCGTCTCTCTTGAGTTGTGCAACACGAGCGTTTTTCGTGGACTCCACATTTTGTGCTCATTCCTTGGTTGCGCGACCCCATTTATCTATCCGTGTGTGTGTTTCCGTGTACCTCATTTGCTATTGGTGTACTTGTTTCACTTGCGAATTTGTGAATCTTTTCCAACATTATTGACTCTTGCTAACATTTTGCATCAAATATTTATTCCACTATCCTCACCGAGCTCTACCATAAGCCTTTACTTATAGGTGTGAGTGAACAAGTCCGGTACCAATTCCACTATTCTTTCATTTCACATTGAGTGATACAAGATACATCCTCAACTTTGGGAAAAGGTAACTTGGTATTGTTTATCTCATTTCCTACTCACCTCTACTCGAGTCTTGTGATGGATAGGCAAGGCATTTCACCTTCGGTCTACAACAACAACAACGAGTTCGATGCCACGAACAACAACTCCGACGCCAAGATGGACAAGCGCATGGAGGAGATCAAGGCCCTCATCAAGAACCGCATGCGGTCTTCCTCATCTTCGAGAAGACGCTCAAGAGCACATGCTTCAGAGCTACCATCTCCGGCAAGATCACATCGGCATCGACACCAGCAAAAACACGAACGTGAAGGTCAAGAGCTCTACACCACCAACTGCTCAAGGACTTCACCATCTCCCTTGGCATCTTCGCCAAGTGACTTCAAGGCATCTTCGCCTACGGACAAAGGGCATCTTCACCAACAAGAACCTCAAGGCTACGCTCAAGAGAAGCTCCCCAAGCTCAAGTCCGCGACTTCCACGAGCTACTACGACCTCGACATCGACCACACGATTCCTTTCTATGGGACTCACGAACCCGAGGAGTACCTCGAGTGGGAGCGTTTGATGGACGACTACCTCAAGCTACATCAAGTTCCTCCCGAAGATCAAGTGAAGTGCGCCACAAGAAACTTCCACGACTACGCATCGGCATGGTGGCTTCACACACCTTCGGAGTACTACGACATGAGTTGGCCCAAGACGAAGAGAGCTTTGCGGCGAGAGTTCGTGCCTCCAACCTACATGGAACATCTTCAACGCCAATTGGAGAACACAATACAAGGATCCAAGTCCATCGACGAGTACTTCAAGGAGATGAAGCATGCCTTGCGACGAGCCGGCGTGGACGACCCCATTTTGATGAAGTTCCACTTCATGATGGGATTGCACAACGACATCTCCAAGACCATCTTCCTCGAGAACTACAAGTCCATCGACGACTACTACATTGGTGCTCTCAAGGCGGAACAAGAACTCATGAAGGCCAAGGCTTCTCCACCCCAAGCAAACTTCGCGGCGACCAAGCTCAAAGACGATGAGCATGAGGCTAGCACCACCAAGATGTCCAAGCCTGACGAGCTCCAAGATGATGCTTCCAAGTTCGACTTCACCGCCATCCCTCTTTGTGGCATTGATGATGCCGAGTCCTCCACGACTCTTTTTCAAGATGGTGCGGCGACGAGTACGACTACAGAGACCTTCAAGGACCAAGCTTTGGAGGCGAGCGACAAGGTGGCGAGCAAGGATGATGCTTCCATCTTAGGAGGCAAGAGTGATGATGTGCCATCTTCGGCCTTCATCCACGGCGACGACTATGAGACGGTTGAGCATGGGATTTTTCCTTCGACCACGGCGACGTCCAATGACTTGAGTGACTTTTGCCACCATATTGAGAGTGAGAGTGACTTCACCACTAGCCCCATACATGATGAGCTGCCCCAATTCTCATGTGAGGAGAGCCACCACCACCACCACTTGAGTGATTTGAGTGACTCCACCATATGCGACATTGAGTGCACCTACATTGAGGGAGTGAGTGAGCCACCACCACATAGAGAGAGTGAGGTAGTTGATGAGGCATATGAGTCCATTTCACTTTCTAACAACTTAACCTCTACCTCTATTTGTGTCTTCTCCTTTGGTGCTAGGTCCCATACATGATGACGCGCCGATTCGCGACGACTACATCCTCCCTTTGGACAAGACGATGGCCATGGTGGAATATGATGCACCCCCCACATGGTTCCATCAAGACGAAGATGACCACCATTTGGTCTTTCCCACCTCACCTACACCACTTGAGTGGAATGACAAAGGTAACAAAGGTGACGGTGATGCTCTAGTCCCACTAGTGGACATTCTTGAGATTGATTGCTTGCATGATGTTGACTCACCTATTACCATGCTTCATGCTAGTGAAACTTCTTCATGCCTTGACTTACCTATTTACGATGAATATGATGATGAGCATGTTGAGTTGCCTAGTTGTGATGCTATGCTTCATAGGATATCATGTGAAAATTCTATTGGTCACATCATGTTTGATAATCCACTTGACTTGTCATATGCTATGCATGAGATCTCCCGTATGTCATATTTGCAATCTCATCGTAGTGACTATGCATATGCCATTAAAATAAACCCAATTTGCACATATGGCATAGATGACAAGCCCATGGTTATTGGCATTTGTTTCTCTTGTGATGATATTGATATGCTCCCTTTGCATCATTTATCTCATATGCCATGCCATGACCACCTAGCTTCGGATATGCATTGTTTTGGATGTTGTCCATTTCTCCATATGATATTTCCGCTATTGCTCATGAGGAGGCCCCCATAGTTTCCTCGTACATTTTAGGAGATTTTGATCCATCCCATTCATTGCATGATCCCCATACTTGTGTGCACCATATGCTCCCCATGAATAAACATGCTTTTGATGTGCCATATACTTGCATTCTCAATTTGTGTCCCCATCGTGTCATACATAATAACTATTCTTTCATGATGGATGACATGTTCTTATACCATGCATCAAATTTCTTTGAGCGATGCTTATCTTGTGCTAACTCACATGTGCACATACACATCATGATGGATGATGTGTACATTTACCATGCGCACAATTTCTTTGGATTGTGTCTTTCCCATGGTGATTTGGATTTCGATCCGAGGTCGGATCTTTCCCAAGGGGGAGGGGATGATCTGGAGCATCCTATGGACATCACCATGTCAAGAGTCCATTTGACAAGTGACACGTGCCACATCTACTTCATGCATACAAAGGTGAATCATCTCCTTTACACGTGTCCACTTGTACCCTTCGAGGATGGTATACTACTTGACCCCTCTCTCGTGTGCATACTTAGGTGTGAGTGGAGCTACACATTCATCATGGAGGAGTCCAAGCGCAAGAGAACAACTACACCATCCAAGACGGAAGCCTGGAAGCGGAGAAGGAAGCGCCAAGAGGAAGGCAGCAGCTCCCAGGCGACCCCATGCGCATGGGCCCCTACGACCCCGTGCCCACGGGCCTCCCAGGCTGGCGGTCTTGAAGACCCCGTGCGCACGGGCGTGTACCGTGCCCACGGGACCCCCGTGTCCACGGGCCTCACGGACCCCGTGCGCACGGGCCCTTGCGTCCGGTCCTTGGATACCCCGTGCGCACGGGCTCCACTTACCCTGTGCACACAGGGCCCCCTGGGTGATGCTGCGGCCTTTGCTCTTGTGTTACCATTTCGCCCCCACCTATTCCCCTCTTTGCCTAGGACTATATATACTCCTTCATCTCCTCCATTTAGACGAAGCAAAGGATATGTTAGACATATGAGAGCTTTGCTCCATGGATCCACTCCACTAGGAGATCAAGACCTCCTCTTGGAGTGACCTAGCTCAAGACCCCTTTGTGGGAAGGATCTATCTAGATCATCAAGCCCTCATCTCGTTCATAGGATTTGGGATGAACTCTACCATGTATCTTATTTCCCTTTGTTGTTCATGTAACTTGTGGATCTTATGTGTTTGATTGTCTAGTGGATGTGTGATTTGACTTGTTCTTGAGTGCTCCTCTTGTTTTCCCTCCTTTGTTCATCTTGTTCTAGGGGATTCCACCTCCAATTCGTGAAAGATCTTCTCTATAGGGTTCCACCCTACATCACCATCAAGACCTCCGTACGGAGAAGAACTGTTCCTTTGTATCCTTACCTTTGTTGATTGTGGATCATATGTTACTCTATGTTGTCGGTGATCTAGCACTCGTGTGATTGATTCTATGTTGGTTTAGTGATTCTCTCTCTCGTTTTCCCCATGTTTCCCCTTTGTGCTTCCGTGTGTTCTTCGTGATTCCCCGTAGGATCCACTCCAAACGTGAAAGATCGTCCACATAGGGTTCCACCCTACATCACTCTGCCAAGAAGGAAGGGTCGTCATCGACGTACTCGTACTCGGAGTCAGCGGCAGTCTCGGGGTCTACCGAAAGAATAGAGGAGATGGGGAAAACAAATAAATAACGGGCATACAAATGCAACACAGATGCATGTCATGTCATGGCAAAGTGTGTTAATGATATGCTAATGCATCCCTAAACATTTTAAAAGAAGAGGGAATACATCTGACAATGTTTTCCCAGTTCCAGGTATAATTCGGTCAGATGATCCTAATGGAAATGTTCAAGGTTCATTATGTTAAAGGGGTCTGACAGGTATGTGGATGACATATTCAGATTTGTTATATTTTTCTGATCATTTTTCATATATAAATTATTTTCACCTGACTTACATTTATTTCCTATGAATTTCCAAAGTTTAAATGATTTTCTGGAATATTATTAATTCTAACTTAAAAAAGAAATTACTAGGTGCACACACAGAGTGTACATAGCAGTGTGCTACAGGGGCTGACAGGGGCGGCCCAGTTGACTGCCCAGTCAACAGTCAACGCCTCTATTTCACACACATTGCGTATGCTATATTTTTTTCTAAGACATCATTGAAATATATTCCCTATCTGTCTCTCACGCACTTAATTACGCTCATGAAATCACCAAAAAACACTAACGAATCTCTAGGGATTTCTCGTGCACACACCATCTCTCTCTAGGTCAATGTATCATTCTCACAAACACCCACGTAGGTGGGGTACATGCACGAAGAGAAGGGGTGCACGTACCGATGCACGTACTCATTCCAACCACACACATGGCTACTCGATGGAGCTCATTTCTGTATGAAGAGGCAACCCATGTGATAATTTGACGCGTGTAGTAGTTGTGCACTTAATGGAGGGTCGGCGTGACACCCCGAGACCGATGCGCCAGATGTCTTCCGTTTATTCGCCGTTGTTGCCATGTCATCATGTGCATTCCATCCGCATGTTTTCTAAAACTTGCATTCGTTCGTAGTTCCCTAATCTCTCAGTTCTCTCCGTTGTTCGTTCTGAGCCCAGACACACTCGCACGCGCTCGCGACACTCCAAAAAATTATTTTATAAATGGCATAAAAATGTTCTCGGAATGAGGTGAAAGTTGGCGTGCGGTCTTATTATAGTATAGGTAGACCGCCTGTCAAATTTCGCCGCATTCGGAGTCCGTTTGATAGGCCAACCGTGAAACATATAGCGGCAATATAGCCAGTCTAACGTCGGACGTTTTCGATCACCGAAAACCTCACGGGCTGCACTTCTCTCCTCTCAGCCCAACCCCTTCTACATAGCCCACCAAGCCCAACTTACCTTCCCCCTCTCGCCGGAGCCGTGCGATCCAGATCGAACGGCTCGAGAACACCACCAAACCACCAACCCTAGCCCTTCATGCCTATATATAGACCTCCTAGCCCCAATTTTTGGAAACCCTAGCCCCTGCCTTGTTTTCCGCGCCGGCACTTGTCCCCTCCCGCGCTGCCGCCAAGTGGCGCTGCCGCTGCCAGCCGCCAGCCTCCATCGTGCCAGGCCCTGCAGGCCCAGATTCGGCATGCTAGGCCCGGCCGCCGCTGCAGCGCGCCCGCAGGCGCCCTGTGCAGCGCTCGCACGACCTCCGCCTCCGCCCGAGCTCTCAAACCCCGCCGCCTGCCGTCATCCTTGTGCCCCGATGGAGTTCGCCGGCCTCCTCCCGCCGGAGCCCCGTTGCCGGCAACGCCCCCAGGCCGGACCCCGCTCCCTCTCATCCATCCTCCTCCCTTTTCTCTCCTCTGTCCCTCACTGCCTACTCTCTCCCTCCTTCGCAGGACGTATGAGCCGTGCTGCCGAAGCTCGTCACCGCCACCGTCTGTCGCCCGGAATGGACCCACCGCACCACATCCTCCCAGATCCGTCTTGTTCTCGGCCTCCCTGCCATTCCTCGCATCGTCGGAGCCCGCCGCAGTGCCGTTGACCATCGGTGCCGCCGACCTCGATCCCGATCGAGGAGGACGACGGCGCCCGCAACCTCTCGCTCGCCCCTGTGGGCCTCCACCCCGCGCCGGGCCCCGTGCCGCCGGCCACGTGGGCCACCTCATGCCCGAGACCCGTTGCAGTCTCCCTGCCAGCTGTAATCTGAGAATCAGCTTATTTCATGTTTGCATCTTGTCTTGATGAATGCCATGAACCTGTTGCTCTTATGCTTATGCCATGTTACATTAGTTGAGCTACATGATATGTACTAGCATGAAATACCTTTTGATGACATGTTCATGCACTATATCATACTTGTTTAATGCCTCCAACATGCCACCATATTAACCCTGTTCATGCATATGCCTAGTTTTTCACTGTCCTAATCTGTTTTATAAAATTGCATTTTGCATTGATCATATTGGGTTAATCTTGATGACTATGAACCTGAACCTTAAAGATATTTGGAGCAAGTTATCTGTCCTTTGAGTGTATATCAAGTTTGTGCTCATATATTTCGTGTAGCATGTTGTTTTGATGCTTGCCATATGCCTACTTGCTTTTTTGGACAGATTGTCCTTTAAACTTGCTTTGAGTGTATGTGTTGAACCGTTGTTCCATTTTGATGATGTCCTATATGAAACATGCTTAGAATTGCATGTAGTTTCATATTATCTTGTTGCATCCATGTTTTGAACATGTGTGCTTAATGTTTGAATGCATTTTGCATCAATACCATGTTAAACTTGTGTTGCTCATATCTTCTAGGCCGTAGCTCCGAATTAAATGAACTTTATATGTAACTTGACTAGAAAACCGTGTAGATCAGCATGGATCACTTCAACTTGCTGTTTAACAACTTTAACATAATGTTTTGTTCAGATCTGGATCAATTTTGAAATTTGCATATGAGGACTTACCAGAATTGTTGTACATTGATTCCGGCCTCATTTAAACTTGGTTTGATGTGGTGTTCTTGTATGCGTCATCTCTTGCCATGTGTAGCATCATGTAGCCTTGTCATGCGTCATTCTTGGATGAGCATCATGCAATGTTACATGTTGTGTGTTTACCGTGTTGTTTGCTTCTTTCCGGTTGTGCCTCTTCTTGATAGTTTCTGTTTCGTTGCGACCGTGAGGATTCGTTCGTTTACGCTTGGTTCGTCTATGCCCGTTCATCTTCTTCATGGACTCGTTCTTCTTCCTAGCGGGATTTCAGGCAAGATGACCGTCACCTTGGATCTCACTACTATCTTTGCTATGCTAGTTGTCTCGATGCTATCGCTATGTCGTGCTACCTACCACTTGTTTATCAAGCCTCCCGAATTGCCATGACAACCTCTAAACTTTTCCACCCTTCTAGCAAACCGTTGTTTGGCTATGTTACTGCTTTGCCCAGCCCCTCTTATAGTGTTGCTAGTTGCAGGTTGTTCCATGTTGGGACATGGATATCATGAGATATCACAATATCTCTTATTTAATTAATGCATCTATATACTTGGTAAAGGGTGGAAGGCTCGACCTTTTGCCTGATGTTTCGTTCCATTCTTGCCACTCTAGTTTCTGTCATACTGGTGTTATGTTCCTTGATTTTGCGTTCCTAACACGGTTGGTGTTTATGAGCCCCCCTTGACAGTTCGTTTTGAATAAAACTCTTGTAGCAAGGCCCAACATTGGTTTTACCATTTGCCTAATAACAACTAAAACTTGCATAGGGACCTGCCAGCCCCTGAGGTCTCTAAATCAACCCCCCGGGCCAGTGCTCCTCATGACTGCTGGTCCACCTACCTAGCAGTCGGTGGTGCCACCTCGGGGAAACTAAGGTATTTGGCTATCATCCACTTAGGATAGACGGTGTTGTCCTGAGAACGAGATACGTGCGGCTCTTATTCGGGTATCGACGCACCGAGTGGTCTTGCTGGACTTGTTTTACCATTGTCAAAATATCTTGGGAACCCAGATTCCGAGTTTGATTGGGTTGTTCCGGGAGGAAGATTTTCCTCCGTTGATCGTGAGAGCTTGTCGTGGGCTAAGTTGGGACACCCCTGCAGGGTTTAAACTTTCAAGAGCCGTGCCCGTAGTTATGTGGCAGATGGGAATTTTTAATATCCGGTTGTAGAGAACTTAACACCAGATCCGAATTAAAATGCACCAACTGCGTGCGTAATCGTGACCGTCTCTTTTTGGGTGAGTCGAGAAGAGAACACAGTGGGGTTATGTTTGAATGTAAGTAGTTCAGGACCACTTCTTGATCATTACTAGTTCACGACCATTGTGTAGTTTCTCATCTTGTTTGTGTACTCGTAAGTTAGCCACCATACAATGCTTAGTGCTGCTGCAACCTCACCACTTATCCAATCCGTACCCATTAAGCTTTGCTAGTCTTGATACCCATGGTAATGGGATAGCTGAGTCCTCGTGGCTCACTGATTATTGCAACAACAGTTGCAGGTACAGGTAATGCGATGATCTGACGTGAGAGCGATGTTTGCTTGTTTTTGAGTTATTCTGCTTCTTCTTCGATCATGGGATAGGTTCCTGGTCGGCAGCCTGGGCTAGCAAGGTGGATGTCGTTTGTCTTTTTCGTTTGATTTCATCCGTAGTCGGATGTCGCTCTTGTGTATGCTGTTAGATGTATTCATGTGGCAATTGTATGCCTTCTATATGTATCCCCATCTATTATGTAATGGTACAATGTAATGATATCCACCTTGCAAAAGCGTCTTCAATATGCGACTCTATCCTTGGTGAGACCTTCGAGTTCCTATCAGATAAGATTGCATATTGGGCATGACAAGTTGGTATCAGAGCCTCAACCGACCATAGGAGCCCCCTTGATTGATCGTAGTTTGGCCATTGTCGAGTCTAGAAGAAAACTATTTTCGGAGTCTAGTTATATCGGAGAGTAGGAATTCTTTTACTCCTCATCCCCTTCGCCGCTCTGGTGAGGAATCTTGACGTAGCTGTTCTCAATTACTCCTCTTCCCCTTCAAATTTTCTTTAGGATCACGCAGTAGTTCTCCGATCATTGCGGTGTCAGCTCCTTTCATCTGGTGCATTTCTCGTCAAGACGATTCAATCCTATTTGTCTTTGGCAAGATCAATCCTTGGTTCTTTCTCAACTATGTTGCTTCCTCTTCCGAAGTTGCCTTTCTTATTCCCACCCGCCCACCCTTTTTCGTCTTGGAGTCGGAGTCCTTAATCGAGTATCCATCCTATTCGTGTGAATCCTTAGCATCCTTTCCTCAATTATTTCAAATGGTGAATTCTTGTCTAGTTCGACATTCTTCATGTCTTTTTCTTCTGTGGTGGATCTTCTTGTCTAGTTCGACATTCTTCATGTCTTTTTCTTCTATGGTGGATCCAATTCAAGTATTCGGTGTTGATCATATTCTTTCCTTTGCTCGAATGTTCCCCTTGCTTGTCCACCTCTCGCTATTCAATCATTCTGGAGTGACGACGACTTCTCAGGAGATTCGTCTGTCTTCCAATTAATTCAAGGTTGTCGCCTCATTCTAGTCTTTCAATCGTTCCGGTGCATCATTTCTCACTCAACAGTCCTTTTTCAATGGTGTTTTCTCTTCAGTGGGACCTAACCCACAGGTCTTTTCCCAGGATCTTACCCGACTCTTCTAATTTTCTAGAGTATTCCCAAATCCTTTTCCAAGTCAGAGGTAGGATGAGTCCTCTTCAGTCGATTCTCTTCTCCGGGTTTTCCATCAAATGCTTTTCATTTTGTTCCGTTCATCCTCCTCTTCCATCTCGTTCCAAAGATCTCGGGACGAGATCTCTTGTTAGTGGGGGAGTGTTGTGACACCCCGAGACTGATGCGCCAGATGTCTTCCGTTTATTCACTGTCGTTGCGATGTCATTCGCTTGCGTGTTGTACTTTGCCATGTCAACATGTGCATTCCATCTGCATGTTTTTCAAAACTTGCATTCGTTCGTAGTTGCCCGATCTCTCAGTTCTCTCTGTTGTCTGTTCTGAGCTCAGACACACTCGCACGCGCCCGCGGCACTCCGAAATATTATTTTAGAAGTGGCATAAAAATGTTCTCGAAATGAGGTGAAAGTTGGCGTGCGGTCTTATTATAGTATAGGTAGACCGCCTGTCAAATTTCGCCACATTCAGAGACCGTTTGATAGCCCAACCGTTAAACATATAGCGGCAATATAGCTGGTCTAACGTCGGACATTTTCAGTCTCCGAAAACCTCCCCGGCTGCACTTATCTTCTCTCCTCTCAGCCCAACCCCTTATACACAGTCCACCTAACCCAACTTACCTTCCCCCTCTCACCGGAGCTGTCCGATCGAGATCGAACGGCTCGAAAACACCCCCAGACCACCAACCCTAGCCCCTCGTGCCTATATATAGACCTCCTAGCCCTAGTTTTTGGAAACCCTAGCCCCTGCCTTGCTTTTTGCACCGCCGTCCCGCCGCCAGCCGCTAGCCTCCACTGTGCTAGGCCCTGCGGGCCCAGATCTGGCCCACTAGGCCCGGCCGCCGCTGCCATGCGCCCGCAAGCGCCCCGCGCCCCTGCCCCGTGAAGCGCTTGCCCAACCTCCGACTCCGCCCAAGCTCTCAAACCCCGCCGCCGGTCGTTGTCCTCGCGCCCCGACGGAGTTTGCCGACCTCCTCCCGCCGGAGCCCCATCGCCGGTGACCCCCAGGCCGGACCCCACTCCCTCTCCTCCGTCCTCCTTCCTTTTATCTCCTCTCTCCCTCATTGCCTGCTCTCTCCCTCCTTTGCAGGATGTATGTTCCGCGCCGCCGGATCTCCTCGCCACCGCCATCCGTCGCCGGGAATGGACCCACCGCACCAGATCCGCTCGGATCCGTCATGTTCCTGGCCTCACCGCCGTTCCTCGCCTCACCGAAGCCCGCCACAATGTGCCGACCTTGATCCTGATCAAGGAGGACGACGGCGCCCACAGCCTCTCGCTCGCCCAAGTGGGCCTCCACCCCGCGTAGGGCCCTATGTTGCCGGCCATGTGAGCCACCTCATGCCTGAGGCCCGCTGCAGCCTCCCTGCTGGCCGCTTTGCGTCCTGGGCCGAGCCCAGTGGTGAGCACTGCTATTCCCCGCCCTGTGCGTGAAATAGTATTTTTTGCGCCCTCTGTTTTTCTCTGAAACGGGCAAGTCCCTAGGAATCAACATCATGTTTCATTATTGTATTGGGTGTAACTTTGTGCATGTGTATCCATTTGGAGTGTATAATATGTCAAAATATTCTGCTCTGCATGTTCTTCATGATGGTGTACTTTGCATTCATGATAGGATTCATCTTGATGCCATAATCTTAGATACACAAGTGCTAAGTGTTATAATCGGCTGAAAACTGTTATAACTTATCAATTTGTCATTTTCTTATCTTTTTGTGTGACTTTTTTAGCATCATGTCTACATGCTTAGAAGCACAATCTTGTCATCTTTGCCATGGTGTAATCCATTTTTCATGATATGCCCTGTGGCGACTAGCACAAGCTTACGAAGTGGTTTACTCACTGTTTGCTGTTTTCAGAGACTTGGTTAATTCTGTTGTCTGAATCTGTTATATTATGATGTCATGTTTACTTTATGCTACCGTCAAATCTATGCATATTTTGGAGATATTCAGTAACAATGTTTTGATGACCATATTATGCTCTATCCATCAATTTCTTTGGTTGCCATATAAACTTGCTGTAGCTTGTCTCTTTCTTGCTCTCAATTTGCCATCATGCTAAATCTGTCAACCTGTTAACAACATTTTCCATTTTGCAAAGCTCATTGCAATTAATCTATGCATCATATGGAGTTGTGCCCATGGAGTAAGTTGGAGCATGTCATGCCCACTACATGCTTAGGACCTTTGCATGTTTATTAAAATTTCTATGTTTGCTGTTATGTGCCTTTAAAGTCAGCATCATAATGTTGCTATTTTGCATTCCCAGATTTCACAAGGTGTGAGAATCAGCTCATTTCATGTTTGCATCTTGTCTTGATGAATGCCATGAACCTGTTGCTCTTATGCTTATGCCATGTTACATTAGTTGAGCTACATGATATGTACTAGCATGAAATACCTTTTGATGACATGTTCATGCACTATAGCATACTTGTTTAATGCCTCCAACATGCCACCATATTAACCCTGTTCATGCATATGCCTAGTTTTTCACTGTCCTAATCTGTTTTATAAAATTGCATTTTGCATTGATCATATTGGGTTAATCTTGATGACTATGAACCTGAACCTTAAAGATATTTGGAGCAAGTTATCTGTCCTTTGAGTGTATATCAAGTTTGTGCTCATATATTTCCTGTAGAATGGTGTTTTGATGCTTGCCATATGCTTACTTGCTGTTTTGGGTAGATTGTCCTTTAAACTTGCTTTGAGTGTATATGTTGAACCGTTGCTCCGTTTTGATCATGTCCTATATGGAACTTGCTTAGAACTGCATGTAGTTTCATATTATCTTGTTGCATACATGTTTTGAGCATGTGTGCTTAATGTTTGAATGCATTTTGCATCAATGCCATGTTTAACTTGTGTTGCTCATATCCTCTAGGCCGTAGCTCCGAATTAAATGAACTTTATATGTAACTGGACTAGAAAACCACGTAAATCATCATGGAGCACTTCAACTTGCTGTTTATAAACTTTTACATAATATTTTGTTCAGATCTTGACCAATTTCAAAATTTTCATATGAGGACTTACCGGAATTGTTGTATGTTGATTCCGACCTCATTTAAACTTGGTTTGATGTGGTGTTGTTGTATGCATCATGTAGCCATGTCATGGATCATACTTGGATGAGCATCATGCCATGGTACACATTGTGTGTTTACCGTGTTGTTTGCTTCTTCTTGATAGTTCCTGTTTCATTGCGATCGTGAGGATTTGTTTGTCTACGCTTGGTTCGTATACGCCCGTTCATCTTCTTCATGGACTCGTTCTTCTTCCTAGTGGGATTTTGGGCAAGATGACCATCACCTTGGATCTCACTACTATCTTTGCTATGCTAGTTGTCTCGATGCTATCGCTATGTCGCGCTACCTACCACTTGTTTATCAAGCCTCCGAAATTGCCATGACAACCTCTAACCTTTTCCACCCTCCTAGCAAACCATTTTTTGGCTATGTTGCCGCTTTGCTCAGCCCCTTTGATAGTGTTGCTAGTTGCAGGTGCAGTGTAGGTTGTTCCATGTTGGGACATGGATATCATGGGATATTACAATATCTCTTATTTAATTAATGCATCTATATACTTGGTAAAGGGTGGAAGGCTCGACCTTTTGCCTGGTGTTTTGTTCCATTCTTGCCGCTCTAGTTTCTATATACCGGTGTTATGTTCCTTGATTTTGCGTTCCTAACACGGTTGGGGATTATGGGCCCCCTTGACAGTTCACTTTGAAGAAAACTCTTCCATCAAGGCCGAACATTGGTTTTACCATTTGCCTAATAACAACTAAAACCTGCATTGGGACCTGCCGGCCCTTGAGGTCTCTTAATCAACCCCCAGGCCAATGCTCCTCATGAATGTTGGTCCACCTACCTAGCAGTCGGCGGTGCCACCTTGTGCCAACTCGAGGTATTTGGCTATCGTCCACTTAGCACAGACGGTGTTGTCCCGAGAACGAGATACGTGTGGCTCTTATTGGGGTATCGACGCACCGGGTGGTCTTACTGGACTTTTTTACCATTGTCGAAATGACTTGTGAACCGGGATTCCAAGTTTGATCGGGTTGTTTCCGGGAGGAGAATTTTCCTCCGTTGATCGTGAGAGCTTGTCGTGGGCTAAGTTGGGACACCCCTGCAGGGTTTAAACTTTCGAGAGTCGTGCCCGTAGTTATGTGGCAGATGGGAATTTTTAATATATGGTTGTAGAGAACTTGAGACCAGATCTGAATTAAAATACACCAATCGCGAGCGTAACCGTGCCCGTCTCTTGTTCGGTGAGTCAAGAAGAGAACACAGTGGGGTTATGTTTGAACGTAAGTAGTTCAGGATCACTTCTTGATCATTACTAGTTCGCGACCTTTGCGTAGTTTATCATCTTATTCTTGTACTCATAAGTTAGCTACCATACAATGCTTAGTGCTGCTGCAACCTCACCACTTATCCATTCCATACCCATTAAGCTTTGCTAGTCTTGATACCCATGGCAATGGGATTGCTGAGTCCTCGTGGCTCACAGATTACTACAAAAATAGTTGCAGGTACAGGTAATGTGATGATCTGATGTGAGAGTGATGCTTGCTTGTTTTCGAGTTATTCTTCTTCTTCTTCGATCAGGGGATAGGTTCCTGGTCGACAGCCTGGGCTAGCAGGGTGGATGTCATTTGTCTTTTTCGTTTGATTTCATCCGTAGTTGGATGTCGCTCTTGTGTATGATGTTTGATGTATTTATGTGACAATTGCATGCCTTTTGTATATATCACCATCTATTATGTAATGGTATGATGTAATGATATCCACCTTGCAAAAGCGTCTTCAATATGCAGCTCTATCTTGGTGGGACCTTTGAGTTCCTCTCGGATAGGTTCACATATTGGGCGTGACAGTCGGGTACCACACATGAACGAATCAAAGATGCTCTATGACACGGTTCCTAGCTTCGAAATCATCCTACCTCCTTCTGCCAAAATGTGGGACATCCACCATCCGGGTCAACGTGTCATGCACCAAAGTAGAGTGTCATAGAACAACTGAGACTCACCACGGCCGTGCCGCCATAGCAATAATGACTAATGAGCCGTCAAATCACATAGAGTCTGCTGTAAGTTAGACTGACGAAGCAACCATTACTCTTCGCTGAATCGGCTTCTCCCCTATACGGTACAGTAGTAGTCTATTCTTTTGGAAACTATTAGGACTGAGAGTATATCGACCAGGTGGGGGGAGGGGTGAATGGGAGATTAAAAATCTTGCAAATGTTTTGAATTGAGCCCAAACACCGCAACATAATACATTCGAATAAGAGAATAATGAACGTGCACTTTATTGAGGAGCAAATCATTCAAGGTAAGAAGTTATAATAATACGAGCATTATAGATCACGGGCTTGATGATAACAATGGTGATGCTGTAAGATATCATATGAAGTAATATGGAATAATGATAACAAAGATATGAAGGCAAATCTAACAGAATAAACTAAGATGACAACGAAATATATACAGGCTAAAGCAGACGATACACATTACTAGATCCGATATATCTATCGACACAGAGCACCGAAGTAAACTGTTGAAGGAAAAGCAATAAAGAGAGACAAACTAGTGGTTCTTGGTGGCGATAGAAGGATTTGGTAAACCACTTAGCCCTTTTGCCAAAGTACTACATCTGGTTGGAGGGACTTGTGATTGAACATAGGAGAAAACCTCTCTTTGTCCTATTCTCCTTCAACTAGGAGCTGATCAGACTCCAGTTGATTTAACTCATGGTAGATACTTGTCGGAGATGTACAAACCTTCGACAAACTTCTTCATAAACCAAAATAACTCTTGGTTGCTAAAGACTTTTCTTGGTGAAGACTCAAGCCGACACCTATCCGTCTAGAGAGTGTGCAACTCTCAAGAGTACTAGGTACAAGAACACTAGCTTAGAACTACTATGATGCTCAATCATTGTCTAAGTTTCGGCTCTTGGTTTTCTCTCGTGGATTTAACTCAAATCTCTCAGAAAGGGGATGCTCAATCAATCTTCTCAGAAATCTTAAGCGGAGCGGCCAACGGCCAACGTTGGACCGGGATGGCTATTTGTAGCCACAACTTTCTGATACGTCTCCAACATATCTATAATTTTTTATTGTTCCATGCTGTTACATTATCATTGTTGGATGTTTTATATTAATTTTATAGCAACTTTGTATCATTTTGGGACTAACCTATTGACATAGTGCCAAGTGCCAGTTGCTGTTTTTTGCTTGTTTTATACTTCGCAGAATATCCATATCAAACGGAGTCCAAACGCAGTGAAACTTTTTGGAGATTTTTTTCTGCCCAAAAGACAACTTGGGACCCAAGGAAGTACTAGAGGGGAGGCCTGTGGGGCCCATTACCCACTTGGGTGCGCTAGAGGCCCCTGGCGCGCCTTGATGGGTAGTGGGGCCCATGGAGGTCCTTTCCACCGCCTCTGAGCTCTATAAATACCCAAATATTCCAGAAACCCTGGGGGAGGCGACGAATAACAATTCCAGCCGCCGCAAGTTCAAGAACCACGAGATCCAATCTAGAGCCCTTTTCTGGCACCTTGCCGGAGGGGAACACGATCATAGAGGGATTCACCATCCTCATTGGTGCTCCTCCGATGATGCATGGGTAGTTTAGCATAGACCTACCGGTCCGTAGGTAGTAGCTAGATGGCTTCTTCTCTCTTTTTGATTCTCAATACAATGTTCTCCTCGATGTTCTTGGAGATCTATTTGATGTAATGACTTTTTGCGATGTGTTTGTTGGGATCCGATGAATTGCGAGTTTATGATCACTTTTATCTATAATATTATTTGAGTCTTCTTTGATCTCTTATATGCATGATTATTATAGCCTCGTATTTCTTCTCCGAAACTTTGGTTTTGTTTGGCCAACTAGATTGATTTTTCTTGCAATGAGAAGAGGTGCTTTGTGATGGGTTCGATCTTGCGGTGCTCAATCTCAGTGACAAAAGGAGACATGACACGCATGTATCATTGCTATTAAGGATAAAAAGATGGGGTCTAGTCCTACATGCAGTGGCGGATCCACCATGGGGGCGAGCAGGGGCGGTCGCCCCGGGTCACCGGCGGCGGATCAGGCACCCTCCCTACCTATCCTTTCTCCGGCAGGCGGCGGCGATGAGCAGAGCAGCCAGTTGAGTCCGGCTGCGGCGCTGTATCTGTAATTCCGCGTCGTAGGAGGAAGACTGGACAAAGGGGCACGCTCGGGAGAGAAATGGGCTGGACTGTTTACACTCAAGGAAAGCCCAATTAGGCTAGAATCGCTCGGGCAGGAGTGTGTGCACGGCTGAAAATCGAATCCTCTTGCTCCTGTTCGTCTTTCTCCAAATCCCTAGCTCCTCGCGTGTGCACGCCGTTGCTGCGGTGCCGCCCGCCACCCGCCGCCCGCCGCTCCAAGTTGGCGTGCCACCATCCGCCTCTGCGCCACCGCCCACTGCTCCGTGCCGCCGCCCGCCGCTCCGCTTAGAGGGACAGGGTGGTTGCGGGCTCGGGGCTGACGGCGGCACCTGCGCGGGGGCCGGCCGACATTCCCTGAGGTGCGTCTTGTGGCGGGGTGGTCCAGGATCTCGTCCATGAACCACTGGAGCATCGTTACTGCACTACTGCTATCGTCCATCACAAAGAAGTAGAAGCAGGGCGGTACGTCTCCCTTCCCTCCCTCGCTTATACTCCCTCTTAGTATCTTGTTCATACGTACATCAGCACATGGCTATTGCTAGTTTCCATGGTCCTGTTCCGTGGGATTGGTGATGGAATTGTTCATTTGTCCCCAATCTATTGCTGGAATTTGGTCCTAGTTAGAGCCTCTGCTGAATTATCTCCTGGTTCTAGTGCATATTAGAGCAGTTATGTTGTTTTTGTTTTTCAATGCAACTTCCCGGCCCTGCATCTTATCAAAAGCTACAATTGCTATCACACTTGCGCTAAGATTTACATTCATAATTTTTTGGTTCATATGCTGTAGGTGTCGCTTGGTATTGTGAGGTCGTATTGTGGCATCAGGTGAGCATTTCAAGCGGCAAGAGCCTATGTTAGTAGTTTTTAAGACCTTTCTATGCTTTTTCTTGTTTTTAGTAGATGAATTTCATGAGTCTTGGTTGAGTAGATTTGCATTTGTACCTTTAGATTTTTAGGCCTTAAATGTTCGCCCCGGCTAAGTTCAATTCCTGGGTCCACCACTGCCTACATGAATAGATCTTGTCTACATCATGTCATCGTTCTTATTGCATTACTCCATTTCTCCATGAACTTAATACACTAGATGCATGCTGGACCGCGTTCGATGTGTGGAGTAATAGTAGTAGATGCATGCAGGAGTCGGTCTACTAATCTTGGATGTGATGCCTATATACATGATCATTTCCTTGGATATCGTCATGATTATTTGCTTTTATATCAATTGCCCAACAATAATTTGTTTACCCACCGTATGCTATTTTCTCGAGAGAAGCCACTAGTGAAATCTACGACCCCTGGGTCTATTTCTATTTCCTATCATATTATTTTTAGATCTATTATTCCAAAAACCCAAAAATACCTTGCTTCACTTTTTCTTTCTTTATTTTATTTTGTGCTTTTGTTAGATCTATTTATCAAATCTCATAGAAATTTAATCTATCTCAATACTGAGGAGGGATTGACAACCCCTCTTACGCATTGGTTTGCAAGTATTTGTTCTTTGTGTGCAGGTACCGTTTACATAGTGCTTGGTTCTTGTACTGGATTATTAACCTTGGTTTCATAACTGAGGGAAATACTTACCGTTGTTGTGTCGCATCATCCTCTCCTCTTTGGGGAATTACCAACGGAGATACACGCAATCACCTTCCCTGATGGGAAATGACCAAATTGGACATGCGAATCAGCCAATGGCTGAATGACACAATTCCAATGGTCAGAAATTGAGCATAGTGGTAACAATCCTTGTGGAGAAAGAAATGCTAACTCCTCAGTTTGAAAGATATATCCTGCAGCACCGAAGAACAACGTCTTCTGATGACAGGTAATCATTCAAAGTATAAAGAGATTTCTCTCTTTCAAAGGTTTCGGTTAAGCATCACAGTGGACCTAAGCATCAAGAACCTATAGCCCTCTTAATAGTACGAAGGTCCTATGACTCAAAAAGAGAGAAAGAAGAACAAAGAAATAAATGCTATGTCTTCATTTTGTCTTCAACTTTGCGACTGCAATCAATTTGTTCAGACAACATCGAACATCCTCACATTAGCAATAATTTTGAGGGGTCATCTCCTTCACTTCAATCTTCTCACAAATACATCTTAGCGAAACAAAGCTCATCTGTCTATGTAGCGCATATATTCTTTGGTGAAGTTCCTCAAACTTAACACCAAATGCAACATTCTCTTCGGACTTGCATGGACTCTTTATCTCTGTGTGCACTAGCAAACAAATCTATCCTTGCCTATTTTTGCCAATAATCTCCAAAACATAAGGGGGAAAGACTTTATACCAACAATCTCCCCCTTTTTGGATAGTTGTCGACAAAACAGAACACATCGAAAGGTAGATGAAAGGATAATGGAATGTATTGAGAAGGAAAATAAGTAGCGAAAGGTAATCACGAAGATGAGACACCCCCCCTTGAAGGTATGCATCTGACTGAAAATTTGACTGAAGTCATGCATAAGTATGTAAGTAGAAGGGAGGCAATCCGAATCTTCACTTGAGCAGCATTGATAGTAGATGTCATTCATTGACTTATTCAATACACTCAATAGTATCTGAGATGTTTCCTGTGACACAAAATCATTGAAGAAGATTTGTTAAAGAGTATGAATACTTTGAAATGATTTGTCACAAAAATAAGCCATGAAGATTTTCCCAGAACACGGTTTGAATCCACATGAGATAAATGACTACCCTACAAGGTTAGATAACTAGGTAATTACAGAGCAAGGTATAAGCTATGATTTTGCTCGAGGTAGATATGCTTTTGAAGGTATTCTCCTGCAAGTCAGAAATCAATGAGAAATCATGACAGGAAATACATCTCATCGAGATAAGTGCATTTCTCTTCAGAGAAATGAGTATGTGTAATCCTTTGTCAGCTGCTATTGCTTTCTCTACAAGAAGATAAGAGAAAACAATATTGCAAGAGGGTAAATTTTGGAGGCACATGCAACCAAAGACATGAGGGAAATATAGCATTTCAGGGAGGTTATTAACATTACATGACGACGAGGTTTTCCAGCACCACATGCGGTGCTATAAGGTTTAACTACCACTTAAGCAAATAGTTCAACTACAGAAAAACCAATTGTTCAACTAAAAAGCAAAAGACGAATGCAAAACCTGCAAATAACCTGCATATATAGCTCTCGATGTTGTTCTCCCCCCTTTTGTCAGCAAGTGTCAAAAAGGAAGGAGAATGCATGCAAGGAACTACTCGTCCGAACAACCCTCAGAACTCAAACTATTCGATGAATCAGAACAAGGAATGGTGGAGGCCGAGGCTAGAGCAGGGCTTCTGTCTTTGGCTTTGGTATCATCTCCGTGATCTTCAAAGTGAGGAGCATCTAGCTTGTAAATTAGGGAGTATGCAATGTCTTCAATGTCATCACCGGTCAGTACAAATAGCAGACTAGTGGAGTTAGACCTCTGAGGCAGAACTAGAGTTTCTCTTCGAATGCCAGGAATTTCGAACAACTCTAGATAATCATAGTTCTTTTTGATGCCCTTGGCAGAGAGCTGCTTACGAGTACAATGTTTTCGCAAAAGAGCCCAGGAGCACTTCTTCTGTTCCTTCTCATGCAGAAGAGTTTCACGAGCATAATTGTGAAGCAGATTTATTTGAGCCATCATCTCCACTTTTACTTTGCGTTCAAGCTTAATATGGCTCTCAAGAGCTTGCTGAGTGCGAAGACAAATCTTGTATAGCAAAGGATTTTCATCTCGAGGGATTTTAACAATGGCCTTCTTGACCTTCGGAGCTTGAGCTGAATCAGGAGTGGTTGCATTAATGGGTGTCTTTCCTTTGCCTATATCCTTTACAATTCGTAGATGTCACGGACTGGAGGAGTGAAAGCTTTTGGCACATGAGGACAATTTTTTTTCTTAGTAAGTTGCTCTATGGCATATATAATCCATGGAGTATACGGCTTCGAAGCTTGAGTGCCACCCACTGCATAGGCCATGTTCTGAATGAATAGCTTAGGAACATCAAACCAAATGCCATGAGATGTTCCATTAAGTGTATTTGCCACAATGCCACCAATATTTTTTGGTCGGTTAGTTGGGGTGAGAGAGTTGCACAATATGTTGAACAACACTTTGTTCTCATACACTAGATTTTTCGGTTTAACTTCAGTACAAGCATCTCTAACAAGCTTGAGGTCCATCGGCATATGAATTTGAGCTTCAGTGACTTCCCAAAAGTGTAGTCTATGTTTGCGAGCCTCATCAAATTCACACCGAGGAATATTTAGCAATGCTAAAAACTGATCTATAGAGCACATGATCTTCTCTTCTCCGGTCATCCATACGAGAAGCCATGTGCTGCTATCTGCAATGTCTCCTGAGATATATAGGGGGCATAGAATTGAAGAATACCTTCCCGATTCCATCATGATTGAAATACAGAAATCCTTTCAAAAAGACTTGCTCAATTTGCTTGATGGTATGGTGAAAACAAGGCAACCTTTCGAGCTCAACAAAATCCAGAATCTTGTACTTGAATATGTGATTCTTATAGAATAGAATGCAGGCATAATAAACTGCATGTTCCTTAGTCTAGAATCTTGGTGATAAAGATGCTCGCTCCCCTTCATATGGGATGGTCCCAAAGAATGCAAGCTTCGAATTGTGAAGCTATTCATTGAAAGTTGGACCATTCGGGGCATCTTCGACTGTAAGCAAAGGTAATGTTTCCAAGGGGTTTCTCAGTTCTTCATCAGCCATGCGCTGAGTCCGAAAATCATCAGGCTCAGGTAGATCTTCATCTATAGGTATGAGAGGAGCACCAACCTTCCTCGGCTTTGCTTGCACTGATGGCTTTGAGGAACCTAAGGAACCATCTTTGTTGCTCGATGTAACTCCTTCAACGACTTTTCTGGCCTTCGGGCACTAGGGCCTTTTCTTTCTTCTGCTCGGATGGAGGCACAATGACCTCATGCTCAGAGACTTGCGGGACAACTGGTGGTGCAATCACTTCTTGAGCCATCAGCTCATTTGGTTTCTTTTCTTCCTCTTCCATGTGTGAAGCAATGGAATGAGGAGCATGATCAACATCCATCTGGGTGACAGCACCAGATGCTGTGACCAGGGATGTTTTATGTCGGGAAGCATTTGCCTCCCCCTCAATCTTGTTAGTCTCCTCCTTATTGGAACTGGAGGGCTCAACCTACAAAGTTTTCAAAGGCGATGGATTTGCCTTCTCAACTTCAATTTCCTCATCAGTTTGATCGTCTTGATCTTGCTGCTTAGGTAACACATTTTCTTCATCAAACTTTCATACATCACAAACATATATACTTTTCAAACACTTTTGCTCTTGTTTTGGACTATAATTTGCATGATTTGAATGGAATTAACCCAGATTAGCGTTGTTTTCAGCAGAATTGCCATGGTGTTATTTTTTTGTGGAAATAAAGTTCTCAGATTGGCTGAAAATTTACTGAGAATATTTCCAGAATATATAACAAATATTGGCGAAGAGAATTACCAGATGGGGACCATGAGGGTGCCATAAGCCTAAGGGCGTGCCCACCCCCAGGGCGTGCCTAGCAGGCTTGTGGGCCCCTAGCAGCTCCAGCAACCCTAACTCCAACTCCATAAGTACATGTTCGTCCAGGAAAAATTAGAGAGAAGGAATCATAATGTTTTATGATATAGAGCCGCCGTCACCTCCTGTTCTTCATCGGAAGGGCTGATCACAAGTCCGTTCGGGGCTACAGAGTGTGGAATTCATCACCATACTCATCGTCAACCCTTCTTCCTCACCAATTTCACGATGCTCACCATCGGGAGTGAGTAATTCCTTCATAGGTTTGCTGGATGGTCATGGGGTTGGATGAGATTTGTCATGTAATCGAGTCAATTTGTGAGGTCTTGATCCCTAGTATCCACTATGTTTTGAGATTGATGTTGCTATGACTTTGCTATGCCTAATGCTTGTCACTAGGGCTCGAGTGCCACGATTTTAGATCGGAACCCATTATGTTTTCATGAATATATTTGAGTTCTTAATCCTATCTTGCAAGTTATATGCACCTATTACGTGTTATGATCCACATACCCCAAGTTTATAATAATTGGGATTATTTCCGTGATTACCATAGTTTGAGGAGTTCATGTATTCACTATGTGTTAATGCTTTGTTCCGGTTCTCTATTAAAGGGAGGCCTTAGTATCCCTTAGTTTCCTTATGGACCCTGTCGTAGAATTGTCACGATAGATGTCCTAATGTAAGGACTTAGTCGGGAGGCCAATGCATCTATGTGGTAGCTTGAAAGGGTTGAGCGGAATCGAGAGACGCAACACACAAGACGAGGATTTAGACAGCTTCGGGCCCCGGGAAACATCATCCGGTAATAACCCTACATGCTGTTTGTGGCTAGGTCTCATTATGATCATAAGGGAGTCGCTGCATAAGCCGGCTCTCCTCTTTGATCTGTCTTGCCCCTAGAGATTATTTTCTTATTGCTTGTCCCTCTTTGGGGAGCCCTGCCCCTCCTTATATAAGTTAGAGGGGTGGGTTACATGTGGAGTCCTAGTAGGACTAGGACTAGTCTATCTTTTCTTACAAGTTGAATACAAGTCCGGGTCTTGCTTCCTCGTAAAGGAAATATTCGTCATCCCTTTCCTCTTAAGCCGGCCCACCTTTATATGAATCAGCATACTGGGCCTTGGGCCTTGTCGTCCGTCTGAAGCACCCACCGGGTCACCCATGAGTCTTCAGGCCCGCGAGTCATCACACCAGTGAGCCGCCGGACACGTGAGTCACCAATCCTCTGGCGATTACCAATGAAACATCAAGTCCGGCCGGGTCATATATCCGGCCGGGTCATACCGCAGGGTATATCCCCGACATTAGCCCCCAGTTTAATTTGGATTTATCCATTTTAAAATGATCCTGTAAAAAAACACAAGAATAACTTTGACAGATTGTGTTCCGGGTTTAAAATTCTTGTACGCCGGCACCTGATCATCCTTAATTCCTTGTGCTCCGGGTTAAATATTCTCCTAAGACGGGACCTGATTATCCTTAAGTCCAATTGTCATTTCCTTCATCTAGAAAATCCGGGTCAAATAAGCTAGCTTCATACTTAATTTGTTGATGTTGGTTTCTCACAGAAAAATATTGTGAAGAATAATCCACTTGAGTCGGCTTCCAAGGCGCCGGGTTAAATAATTTTGGTCTTGAAATACTCATCTGATATTCAACCGGCTTGAAGATGTAAAACTTGCCGGTTTATCATTACCAAAAACTGCCGGATTATAAAACAGACGATGCCGGGTCATAATGGTTGTTGACACCGGTTTATGTAATTGATCCTCCTGATTTGCTCAAAACTAATAATTTGAAGATTTTTCTCCCTCATATCCATATTACCTGTAGCTCCCAAGTCTTGAGAAGAACAAAGTGATGGTTTAAGACTTGCTCCAATAAATGTTGCAACCTTGAAGAAATCCGGTTTATTCATCTCAATCATATAAACTGAATATTCCACACATGCAGCCCCCAAGTGTCAGGTTGTCATGCTTGCAGCAACCTGGGACTTGTAATTGCTTTATGCTCATGAAAATTTCAACCAGTGTATCCCCCAAGGGCCGGGTCATTATGCAATAATGAGCAGGGACTTTGTAGATATAACCATGTAAATTTGAACATCAATGTGTAGCCCGCAAGGGCCGGCTTAGTAAGATAATACTGAGCTGGGACTTTGTATATAATTGATAATAACATCATATAATATAGTCTCCACCATGGGGTTTGAACCCACGTCCACAAGGTTAAGAGCTTTGTACTCCACCAACTGAATAGTGGACCGTTCAATATAATGGATTAATGCTTGTGTACCTTGAATTTTTGACATGAACAATTGGTAGCCCCCAAGGGCCAACTCATTTAGAATGTGATGAGTCGGGTCTTCAATAAGTTGAGCAAAAAATGACTTTGCATGAGCCCCCAAGTGTCATGGTGCATGCTTGCAGCGACATGAGACTTGCATATTTGATGTAACCTCAATTTGAATAATGTAGCCCCCAAGTGCCGGGTCGTAAGCCTGCAGCGACTCGGGACTATTCCTTCCATCATAGAATAAATCATATCCATTAATAAAATAATAGCCATTGCGCCAAAGTGACTTTGAATACCTCATCTGTTGATAAGTAAATCCAAAGATTAAATACCCGGCGGCTCTTGGCCGGAATTTTTATAACCCGGCGGCTTATAGCCTTTGAGAAAAATCCAGAACGGATAATCATTTTGAAGCATCAACTTTGGTAATGAGCTTGAACTTAATCATTTATATGTCATATTTCTGCAAATCCTGCAAAGATTTTAAACAACATATGCCCTGGCGACTTAACGTCAAAAGCCAGGGCGGGTAACCACCCAAATGTAGTCTTATCCTGCACACAAGTAGATCACAAGATCCCTATGATCTTTTGAATGATACCGCCGGCTTATGTGACCCGGACAGTGAAGTTGATAACTCAACTCTGTAAGAGCCGGCACATATGATATTTGTGACAACTCAAATACTTGCGATTGTATAAAAATAGATAAATTTTTTGAGGCTTCTAATTCGAATACGATCAGTAAACCGTTCCAAAGGGGTTAAGCTAAGATTCGAATACGATCATATAACCCTCAGTGGCGTTGGCGTTGCCGATCAAAGTAGGTATCGACAACTATGTTCTCTTTGGTTCGAATACGACCTATGTTTGAACAGGAAGTCCCCAAATGACCTTAAAAGTTGTTTAACGATGCTGATTCGAATACGATCGACGTCGATTCCCAAAGGGGTTGAGCTATGATTCGGATACGATCAAGAAGCCCCCAAGTAGGTTTAGCAGTTTGCTAATCAAAAGGGTATTGATAGCTATGTTCTCTTTGGTTCGAATACGACCTATGTTTGAACATGAAGCCCCCAAGTGACCATAATTTTTTTGGCATTGTGCCGATCAAGAGGGTACTGATAGCTATGCCCGATGAGCAGGAAAAATAAGCCGTAAGGCAGGATACCCATGTTTTGAACCGTGCATCATGGCAGCAAGTTCCCTTTGGTAACCTTTAATTTTTCTAAGAACTCGAACTTGCGAGAGATTAATTCTTTTTGAACCGGAACTTTTAAACCGGATGTCAAAGCTTCAAAACTTTGTGAGAGATAAATTTACCTTGAGCCAGATTTGAACTGGATTTGAGAGCATCAAAGCTTTGTGGTAAATAAATTTCCCTTGAACTGGATATTAAGAGCTTCAATGCTTTGTGGGAGAGAGATGTCTCTTGAACCGGATTTTAAACCAGAGTCCTTATTTTGAGCCGGAAATCTTCTGACAACTTTTAAATTTTCATCGATCTAGCAGCAATCTCTGGGGCCCGGGTTATTTTTCCCTTCAATAACCTGGAGTTCTTGAATTCATTGAAACCGGCTAATTTTGCCGATTCATACCATTGTAGACCCCGAGTCTCAAGACGACTTGAGGAGTTGGCTTGAGATTCTCCATATTTGACCATAGCAGGAGGTGTATATAATTGGCGGTGATAGAGTGATGTGAACCTACAGAAGGTTGAGGTGACTGCGGCGGGTTATAAATGATCTCGTATGAGCCATGTCAGCAACTCGGCCAATGGCTCCTTCCAACTGGCTATTTGAATTTAACCAAACTGTAGTGGCGGCGACTTGTGCGCCTACCCATTGAACCATCCAGTGCAGACGACGGCTGATATGATATGATAATTTGCCTCCAATTTGTTGGAAGAGAAAATCGGACTTCCCAAGTAGTGACTTGCTCATACTCAATGAACAGCTCATGCAGACAGGCGCGGCCCGGTATGTTGATGTAGACCAGGCCGCAAGAGACGGGCGGTAAAGACGACCGCAACATCAAAGGCGGATTGGATAGATGAGTCGGCCGCGGTGTTGTAAGTCGGTGCGGACGAGCAAGTTGTCCTCCTCATTGTAAGCCATCGTGGTCGCGCGAGACGGCCACGACATTGTAAACCGGCGCGGTCGTGAGAGACGGCCACGATGTTGTAAGCCGACGCGGTCGCGAGAGACAGCGACGGCGTTTGTAAGCCGATGCGGGAGCCCATTTGAGTAATGACGACCACCTGTGCCAAAAGATGTTGGCGTGCCTCCATCTCCACGGTATAATATCACTTTTTGTCATAAATAATTGCCCTGCATAAGCAATATTGCAGACCAAGGCAAAGATAAACTTGTTCTTTGACAAAAACAACATGTGCTAATAAAACAAACTTGGATGGATATCACCTGATTTGTTTGGACGATGGATGATCCGTTTATCGCGACAGAGGTGGCTCAGGCAGACCAGCGACTCAATATAGTTCCGGTAGCTTAGGATGACCGGCGACTTAATATAACCCCGGCGGCTCAAGCGGCAAGGACGGCTCAACGTGGCTCCGGCGGGTTGATGTAGGTTAGGCTGCACGGGCGGCGACTTGCGCACACCTGTTCCATCAGTAAGCAGGTGCAGACGCTGGTGCGTGATGGTGCTGACATACACTTCATAGGCACAACATGGCACCACCTTTGCTGCACGCAAAAATATATAGAACAAAGTAATTGTTCTTTGATGAAAACAACATGTTTAATAAAATAAACTTAGATAGATTTCACCTGATTTATCCGGATGACAGATGATCCGTCCCGTGAATAACCTAGTTTCGCTTGATGGGAGTGGATCACGGGTGGAGCAGCATCAGCCAGCCGGTCAGCGTGCGATGCTGTGTTCTCGGGTCTTGATTCGCGTGTGGAAGAGAATACACAGTCGCGCATCCGAACCTCGCCAGTGTACGGTCGGTCTTGGCGACGCGGGGTTGACGCGGGCTCGCGGAAAGGCCGCGACAGCTACATCAAGCGGCTCAAAGCAAGCAGAGGTAGGCCAAAGGCAGAGGCGAGGTGCGACGATGACTCAAGGTGAGCCCGTGGCTACATCGGGAAAGGTGGAGGCACGATGGCGACTCTGAGTAGTGCAAAGGCGAGGCCACAAAGGCAGGGAGCATCCGCGGCTTTAGAGACGGCGGCTCACAGACAGCCACAGCAAGGGCGGCGGGTCATGGCAGGTGAAGTCCACGGATCTGGGCGGCTCAACAGCAGCGGTCAAAGAGATCACTGGCAAAGCGGGTTATGGCAGCGGCCAGTTATTTGTCATGAAACTGTAGCGGTGGCTGAAACAGGCGGCAACTCGCCGCGGGGCCGCTTCAGGAGTGGTACGAAACCGGTGGGTCGACTGATTGGCTTAATCGCGAGGAAGGCTCATAGCTGCTGCAGAATTGACCCGGCAAGGCGAGCTGGCAGCTCGGAGCAGCAAAGGAGTCGAGTCCGTGACCTCGTCTACTTTCCGTCGTTAACTTCTCCCGTGACCCAGATCTGGCGGCGGCCTCCATGTTAGTAACCATCAATTATTACTCATGTAAATCCACTGTGTCTTCTACTCATCTAATTCTGATTAGTACTCATATATTCACTTTGGCCAAGTAGTACTTTGGTCTCCCACGCGATTCTCAAGGAGAGCAACCAGTATTGTATTATGAGTACTACCAGTCCCACAAGCGTCTCACGATGACTGCTTTTCTGTACTGTTTAGTAGTATAACGAAAAGAATGATCTGGGTGCTCAACTTGCGATGCTTGACTCCTGTGCATGGCGGCATCTGTGTTCAATACTGTGCCACCACGGGGTTGTTACAAGGACAACAGGTGCAGAGATCCGCCTCAGGACCCGTGGCCATCCTAGGCACGCGCGGACAGCGTTACGTCAGAATTGGCTGGGCGATCGCAATCCGGCTATCTGTACGGCGGTTGGGTAACAAATTTAACTTTTCCTTTGAGTGGTTGCTCCGTTGCTTGATCGGTTTGTCTAGTGCACAACATATGGACTCATTACAGGATTCGTGCGTGAGTACCGCCACATGGTATATCACGATGAAAATTACGTGTTCCTCTTCCTCCGACTGAGAGCCGGAAACTTTTGACAGATCGCAGGAGGTGAGGCTCAAACGAAAATCTATCTTCTGTCGGTCTCGACGGATTGCAGATCACGGCGGTACACAGACGCAACCCTAAACTTCTTTCATCTCAAAACTCATACGTCTTTCCGGCTGTTTGCCATGGAGACCATGTGGATCCTTTCAAGTCGGTTCTTCTTCATCCGGAAAACTGCGAACTTCTCGAAACCTTGTGAAAGATCCCTCCAAGAACTCAACACCACCGTGCGCGAGCACCACGGTGGGCGCCAACTGTCGTAGAATTGTCACGGCAGATGTCCTAATGTAAGGACTTAGTCGCGAGGCCAACGCATCTATGTGGTAGCTTGAAAGGGTTGAGCGGAATCGAGAGACGCAACACACAAGACAAGGATTTAGACAGCTTTGGGCCCCGGGAAACATCATCCGATAATAACCCTACATGCTGTTTGTGGCTAGGTCTCATTATGATCATAAGGGAGTCGCTGCATAAGCCAGCTCTCCTCTTTGATCTGTCTAGCCCCTAGAGATTATTTTCTTATTGCTTGTCCCTCTTTGGGGAGCCCTGCCCCTCCTTATATAAGTTAGAGGGGTGGGTTACATGTGGAGTCCTAGTAGGACTAGGACTAGTCTATCTTTTCTTACAAGTTGAATACAAGCCCGGGTCTTGCTTCCTCGTAAAGGAAATATTCGTCATCCCTTTCCTCTTAAGCCGGCCCACCTTTATATGAACTGGCATACTGGGCCTTGGGCCTTGTCGTCCATCTGAAGCACCCGCCGGGTCAGCCATGAGTCTTCAGGCTCGTGAGTCGTCACACCAGTGAGCCGCCGGACACGTGAGTCGCCAATCCTCTGGCGGTTACCAATGAAACATCAAGTCCGGCCGGGTCATATATCCGGCCGGGTCATACCGCAGGGTATATCCCCGTCAGACCCCGCCGCCACGGGAGGGTAGAACAAAAGATGTCATGCAAGTTCTTATCATAAGCACGTATGACTATATACAGAATACATGCCTACATACATTTTTGACTATGAACAGTAGGGTAAAACTCCACTGCAATTTTTATTAAAATATAAAAAGAGTAGCACAGAACCAAGAAAAACAAAAAAAAACTATACAACAATCTATGGGAGCTAGCTAAAACTAGAACTAAAAAAACAAAACAAAACAAGACAACACAAGCTATACAGACAAGGGCTTGAGATGAGCCCCCAAAGAGAAAGCTAAGACTAAATCTAAAACTAGAAATAAAACTAAGAGAAGGGCTCCTCAAGTGACTAGCAAGCTAGTCAGCCAGATGTTGAACTCTGCAGCATAGTTAGCCTTGATCCTGTGGGATAGCAGTGTGACGCCCCCGATTCAATCGTACACTAATCATGCACGCAAATGTGTACGATCAAGATCAGGGACTCACGGGAGGATATCACAACACAACTCTAAAACATAAATAAGTCATACAAGCATCATAATACAAGCCAGGGGCCTCAAGGGCTCGAATACAAGTGCTCGATCATAGACGAGTCAGCGGAAGCAACAATATCTGAGTATAGACATAAGTTAAACAAGTTGCCATAAGATGGCTAACACAAACTGGGATACAGATCGAAAGAGGCGCAGGCCTCCTGCCTGGGATCCTCCTAACTACTCCAGGTCGTCGTCAGCGGGCAGCACGTAGTAGTAGGCACCTCCGGTGTAGTAGGGGTCGTCGTCGACGGTGGCGTCTGGCTCCTGGACTCCAGCATCTGGTTGCGACAACCAGAAAGAAAGGAAAGGGGAAAAAGGGGAAGAAAGCAACCGTGAGTACTCATCCAAAGTACTCGCAAGCAAGGAACTACACTACATATGCATGGGTATATGTGTAAGGAGGCCATATCAGTGGACTGAACTGCAGAATGCCAGAATAAGAGGGGGATAGCTAATCCTGTCGAAGACTACGCTTCTGGCAGCCTCCGTCTTGCAGCATGTAGAAGAGAGTAGATTGAAGTCCTCCAAGTAGCATCTCCAAGTAGCATATCCAGGTAGCATCTCCAAGCACATCTCCAGTCGCATCGCATAGCATAATCCTACCCGGCGATCCTCTCCTCGTCGCCCTGCGGAAAAGCGATCACCGGGTTGTCTGTGGAACTTGGAAGGGTGTGTTTTATTAAGTATCTGGTTCTAGTTGTCATAAGGTCAAGGTACAACTCCAAGTCGTCCTGTTACCGAAGATCACGGCTATTCGAATAGATTAACTTCCCTGCAGGGGTGCACCACATAACCCAACACGCTCGATCCCATTTGGCCAGACACACTTTCCTGGGTCATGCCCGGCCTCGGAAGATCAACACGTCGCAGCCCCACCTAGGCAAAACAGAGAGGCCAGCACGCCGGTCTAAACCTAAGCGCACAGGGGTCTGGGCCCATCGCCCATAGCACACCTGCACGTTGCGAGGGCGGCCGAAAGCAGACCTAGCCTAATGGCGTTCCAGTCCAATTCGGCGCGCGCCGCTCCGTCGCTGACGTCTGAAGTGCTTCGGCTGATACCACGACGTCGGGATACCCATAACTACTCCCACGTAGATGGTTAGTGCGTATAGGCTCGTAGCCGACTCAGATCAAATACCAAGATCTCGTTAAGCGTGTTATGTATCCGCGAACGCCGAACAGGGCCAGGCCCACCTGTCTCCTAGGTGGTCTCAACCTGCCCTGCCGCTCCGCCACAAGTAACAGTCGGGGGCCGTCGGGAACCCAGGCCCACCTCTACCGGGATGGAGCCACCTGTCCTTTCAGCCCCCAACTCCGAACAGTATCACAGGTAATGTAACCGTGTAAAGTATATAGTATATGCCCGTGATCACCTCCCGAAGTGATCACAGCCCAGTAGTATAGCATGGCAGACGGACAAGAGTGTAGGGCCACTGATGGAACACTAGCATCCTATACTAAGCATTTAGGATTGCGGGTAA
>NC_041393.1:310709689-310713702 GCF_002162155.2 Triticum dicoccoides | reverse complement strand
TTGGCCCAGAGGCCAGCTGGGCTGTGGCCCAGTGGGGGAGGGGGGGTTCTTTCTCTTTTTCCTTTTTTTTTGGTTCTGTTTCCTTTTCTTCTTTTGTTTTTATTCTATTTCTTTTCTGTTTTCTTTTATTTTAGTTTTATAAAATTACCACTAGTGCCTAATTTGTATTAACCAATAAACTACTACGAGATTAATTCTTAACGCATAATAAAATAGTGTTAGCATTTTATAAATTCAATAGGCCTTTGTTTAATTGTCTTCACTATTGTTTTAATTGTTTTAGGGCCTTTAAACATTTTATCAAAGTTTGGTTGCTCCACCATAATTATCTATGCAATATTTGGTTCACTCCGAACATTTTAGTTTTAATATTTGAAAACTTTTATTGTTTGCCTATTTTTGAATTTGAATTTGAATCGGTTTCGAACTAACTCGAGATCAGCAACTATAAACGAGGTGACGTGGCACCATTAGCAGAGGATCACTGTAGCTTAATTACTCGGGCGTCACAATTCTCCTCCACTACAAGAAATCTCGTCCCGAGATTTAAGCGGTGGAGTAAGGGGGCGAAGGTGTTGGTAGCAAAAAACCTAACGAGTCTTCTCGGTCTTGGCTTCCCTTTCGAAGAGGTTGGTCCCTTTTGTTGATGTCTTCATTTCACTGCTTCAAGTCACCATGATCAATTTGTCATCCTTTCTTCGGGATCTCCATCGTACTTACGAATAGGTAAGGGGCAGCTCTACGACGATAGGATGTTACAAGGGAAAATCTTCTGGGGGTTTCCCAAGTATGAACATATGAGTATCTCTTGAGTTGAACAAATGAAACACATCGAGAGCAAAGTAAGACGGTGCAATAAGAAGTTTCAAGCGAATAGGCAGTCGTTCATTGCCTGAAACAGAGTGTGAATGGGGGTTCAGAGCAACGGGGATACGCGTTGCGTCTGATACCAGAATAGATCACTAGGAAGGTGGCTCGTGATCTTTCATACGAAGCCAAGCGTGAGGATTAACTTTAGTAATAGGGGTGCAGGAGAGTCAGGTTTCGATCCTGTGGAACTGTGGGTTATGGGCCCACCATGTGGTTGAAAGTAGGAAGGGGGCCGACATTTTACACGGTCATGATAGTAAGGTGTGTCAAAGGGTAGCCTGTCAGATATGTCAGCAACAACATCGATACCAAGGGCGAGGGACGAAGAGAACCGTTTTCCTGCTCGTTGAACGAGGCGGACCAATAGGCAAGGTTCTCGTCCATCGGTGGTTACCGGAATGTCATCAACAATAGTAATAGGGTCTTTCTGACAGAGTTGTACACCGAGGGGTTTACATAAGCAGGAGAACATTACTGCTTAGATCATATAGATCACAAGAAAGGTTAAACAAAACAATGGAAAGGAAAAGGTGATCATCAGATCAAATAGAACAATGGAATGGAAAATGTTTATACACCTATTTCAGGGGTATATCCTTCCCAAGGACAAGTAGAACATGATAACCATGACATGATATTAAGTAGAAAAGCCTCTAGGTGAGGGGAGAGAAATTTTCATGACATTATCCATACAGCGGTGTTTGGATAATTGAGCAAGAAATGTTTAGCATTGGGCTTCAAATGTTCTTGTTGAAACATCGGAGTACCATAGACATGCTTCGAGATAGAATTGACATGGTCTTCAGGTGAAGATCAAACTTTGGAAACACGAAGGATCCATCAGGAATAACTTGTAGAATAAGTCTTACAATTTCCCCATGGATGAACGGATAACCTTGCTGAAAAGGAATCTATAGTGATTGGTCCTCCAGCCGAGGGGGGGGGTGCCAGGCATGACATCATGTTACCGGGTCATCAAAGGATCAACATCATAACTCTTGGAAAATGTCCCAACCATCGTATCTGACCGAGATTCAGATCCGATTGGTGTCAGGATACCTCAGACTCAGGATGTCCGAGAAGAAAAGCTGCGGCACATATCGACGAAATGACATTGTAAGATTCTCGGGAAATGAACCATGAAGTGATTTCCGTTAACAAGAGTTCATCATTATCCCAAGGAGAGGACAAGGAGGTGTCTGGTGAACTCAACGGCAATTCACCGAGATTCCCAAAAGATGGATTTCCACCATTAAGTGAACAAGGAGATAACATTTGTCAGATCAAACGATATAAGGAAGTATGCTCGAGGAAAACATACACAATTAAACATTGGTTGAAAGGTGCGCCCGAAATATGGGTTGGGTTGCACGACCAATGTCAGAATGGTGATTCAATTAGCGAAGGACTTAGAATGAACTATCGCCCATTCACTTCAAAGCAATAGGGTTGTGAGAAGTTTTGAATTCACACGTCATAGCTCCATTGTTGGTATTCCGGTTGAAAACAATACGGGGACCAAGGAATGAACGAAGATGGCAAGAAGTATTATGATATCAAGAATTATTAAGAGGTGGTGAAATTCTCACCACATTCTTGACAAAAGGAGATGGTAATACTTCCGAGGTAAGGAAGATCAACTGTTGGGTAGCAGTGATCTCAAGGTTTACACAAAACACGAACAAGTTGTGTTGAACGGAAGGCAATAAAGTGGTCGATGAGAATAGGAATCATCGAGGGGCAAGGATGGTATTACCCATCATGAATTCAACTGAATTCCTGGAAGAGCTCATAAGGTTGATGATGATCACGACACAAGTGTCGAGAGTTTCCATGCCGATGTGATCAATCAGCAACGACATCAAGTCAAAGTAATGATGAAGCAAGAGGTTAATGGAACCACGGTTATGGCATAAACTCGAACTCAAGCTTGTTGTTTAAGGTGAAAGGGAATGACGAGGAAAATCGACGTAAGCTTAATTCATCGTCGAAAATTGTGCTCCGAGAAGAAGGACCGGGTAGCACAGTTAAAATCATCACGACAATGATATAGCCAAACAGGCTAGGAATGACATGATCGGGTACAAACTCGTACTTATAGAAGCTTACTGAAGAGTGGTTGAACCGTAGAGCGGACTCGGTTCAGTTATCGATGTCTTTGAGTGTTCAATAACTCAGAGCCCGCGAAAAATTGGAATCAGTGGGAAGGTAGCACTTGATGAAGAACTCATAAAAAGTTATGCAGTTCCATGATAATCTCGAGATACCAGGGGGTAATACTCGACGACAGATCAAAATAGAGGTTGGACTGGGGTATTGCTCTGCAGAAGACAAGTACTTAAACTTGCACGAGAATTGGTATTTAAAGGAGAACATGGTCGGAACCACGATTGAAAAAGGCCAGATCCCAGATATAAGATGAACTTATACCAAGGGATTGATTAATTTTAAAAGAAGCTTCGATGAGAAGATCTACATCGTGTCTATGGGCATGAACACAAAGTTCAAGGTCGACTCCCACTTCTTCAATGTATAACCTTCCATTCACTTCTCACGTTCGATGAAGTTGCAGGGTTGAAATTTTATCTGGTGAAGCACCAGAAGAGTATGACTCGTGAAAACTTTCGGGTTCACACGGTTTAGAGAAGGCATATGTTCAACCCATAGGGGCTTCTTAGAAACATATACCACAAGTTTCAAGAGTAAATAACACAAGCCCGAAAGCAGAGCATGGTTGGCCAAGCAGAGGATACAACTTAACAAAGGCATTATGTATCAGAGGAAAGGCTCACAAGGTTATTGAATATGAAGGGCGTTGTCAGATAAAATCCAACAAAGGATCTGGTGGTCCACAAGGGATCTGACGTGAGCATCGGTACTCAACCAGAGGAAGAAGAATGCACGGGCATCATATTGTAGAACATCGGAATGATTCGATGCTTAGATAATAAAGGAATTTCGATTTCCAAAACAAAGGATCAGAAGCAATGCTCTGAGTAGGGATGGATAAGTTGAATATACCAGAGGCACAATTGACGACAAATGGTTTGGTCGAGAACCAGCTCATGTTCAAAAATGATGTCTGAGCCGGAAGGATAATTTAGAAGGGTTGATAGATGTTTGTGTGCATTCGCACACATGCT
>NC_041393.1:310702031-310709679 GCF_002162155.2 Triticum dicoccoides | reverse complement strand
GCGCGGGGCTCTCCCCTGGCGGCGCTGGAGGAGAGGGTGGAGATCGTGGGGAGTGGGGGTGAAGTGGGGAATGGGTTAGGGTTTGGGGGAGGGGGTTAGTAGGCGCCGGCTGGGCCGGCCTGGTTGGCCCAGAGGCCAGCTGGGCTGTGGCCCAGTGGGGGAGGGGGGGTTCTTTCTCTTTTTCCTTTTTTTTGGTTCTGTTTCCTTTTCTTCTTTTGTTTTTATTCTATTTCTTTTCTGTTTTCTTTTATTTTAGTTTTATAAAATTACCACTAGTGCCTAATTTGTATTAACCAATAAACTACTATGAGATTAATTCTTAACGCATAATAAAATAGTGTTAGCATTTTATAAATTCAATAGGCCTTTGTTTAATTGTCTTCACTATTGTTTTAATTGTTTTAGGGCCTTTAAACATTTTATCAAAGTTTGGTTGCTCCACCATAATTATCTATGCAATATTTGGTTCACTCCGAACATTTTAGTTTTAATATTTGAAAACTTTTATTGTTTGCCTATTTTTGAATTTGAATTTGAATCGGTTTCGAACTAACTCGAGATCAGCAACTATAAACGAGGTGACGTGGCACCATTAGCAGAGGATCACTGTAGCTTAATTACCCGGGCGTCACAATTCTCCTCCACTACAAGAAATCTCGTCCCGAGATTTAAGCGGTGGAGTAAGGGGGCGAAGGTGTTGGTAGCAAAAAACCTAACGAGTCTTCTCGGTCTTGGCTTCCCTTTCGAAGAGGTTGGTCCCTTTCGTTGATGTCTTCATTTCACTGCTTCAAGTCACCATGATCAATTTGTCATCCTTTCTTCGGGATCTCCATCGTACTTACGAATAGGTAAGGGGCAGCTCTACGACGATAGGATGTTACAAGGGAAAATCTTCTGGGGGTTTCCCAAGTATGAACATATGAGTATCTCTCGAGTTGAACAAATGAAACACATCGAGAGCAAAGTAAGACGGTGCAATAAGAAGTTTCAAGCGAATAGGCAGTCGTTCATTGCCTGAAACAGAGTGTGAATGGGGGTTCAGAGCAACGGGGATACGCATTGCGTCTGATACCAGAATAGATCACTAGGAAGGTGGCTCGTGATCTTTCATACGAAGCCAAGCGTGAGGATTAACTTTAGTAATAGGGGTGCAGGAGAGTCAGGTTTCGATCCTGTGGAACTGTGGGTTATGGGCCCACCATGTGGTTGAAAGTAGGAAGGGGGCCGACATTTTGCACGGTCATGATAGTAAGGTGTGTCAAAGGGTAGCCTGTCAGATATGTCAGCAACAACATCGATACCAAGGGCGAGGGACGAAGAGAACCATTTTCCTGCTCGTTGAACGAGGCGGACCAATAGGCAAGGTTCTCGTCCATCGGTGGTTACCAGAATGTCATCAACAATAGTAATAGGGTCTTTCTGACAGAGTTGTACACCGAGGGGTTTACATAAGCAGGAGAACATTACTGCTTAGATCATATAGATCACAAGAAAGGTTAAACAAAACAATGGAAAGGAAAAGGTGATCATCAGATCAAATAGAACAATGGAATGGAAAATGTTTATACACCTATTTCAGGGGTATATCCTTCCCAAGGACAAGTAGAACATGATAACCATGACATGATATTAAGTAGAAAAGCCTCTAGGTGAGGGGAGAGAAATTTTCATGACATTATCCATACAGCGGTGTTTGGATAATTGAGCAAGAAATGTTTAGCATTGGGCTTCAAATGTTCTTGTTGAAACATCGGAGTACCATAGACATGCTTTGAGATAGAATTGACATGGTCTTCAGGTGAAGATCAAACTTTGGAAACACGAAGGATCCATCAGGAATAACTTGTAGAATAAGTCTTACAATTTCCCCATGGATGAACGGATAACCTTGCTGAAAAGGAATCTATAGTGATTGGTCCTCCAGCCGAGGGGGGGGGGTGCCAGGCATGACATCATGTTACCGGGTCATCAAAGGATCAACATCATAACTCTTGGAAAATGTCCCAACCATCGTATCTGACCGAGATTCAGATCCGATTGGTGTCAGGATACCTCAGACTCAGGATGTCCGAGAAGAAAAGCTGCGGCACATATCGACGAAATGACATTGTAAGATTCTCGGGAAATGAACCATGAAGTGATTTCCGTTAACAAGAGTTCATCATTATCCCAAGGAGAGGACAAGGAGGTGTCTGCTGAACTCAACGGCAATTCACCGAGATTCCCAAAAGATGGATTTCCACCATTAAGTGAACAAGGAGATAACATTTGTCAGATCAAACGATATAAGGAAGTATGCTCGAGGAAAACATACACAATTAAACATTGGTTGAAAGGTGCGCCCGAAATATGGGTTGGGTTGCATGACCAATGTCAGAATGGTGATTCAATTAGCGAAGGACTTAGAATGAACTATCGCCCATTCACTTCAAAGCAATAGGGTTGTTAGAAGTTTTGAATTCACACGTCATAGCTCCATTGTTGGTATTCCGGTTGAAAACAATACGGGGACCAAGGAATGAACGAAGATGGCAAGAAGTATTATGATATCAAGAATTATTAAGAGGTGGTGAAATTCTCACCACATTCTTGACAAAAGGAGATGGTAATACTTCCGAGGTAAGGAAGATCAACTGTTGGGTAGCAGTGATCTCAAGGTTTACACAAAACACGAACAAGTTGTGTTGAACGGAAGGCAATAAAGTGGTCGATGAGAACAGGAATCATCGAGGGGCAAGGATGGTATTACCCATCATGAATTCAACTGAATTCCTGGAAGAGCTCATAAGGTTGATGATGATCACGACACAAGTGTCGAGAGTTTCCATGCCGATGTGATCAATCAGCGACGACATCAAGTCAAAGTAATGATGAAGCAAGAGGTTAATGGAACCACGGTTATGGCATAAACTCGAACTCAAGCTTGTTGTTTAAGGTGAAAGGGAATGACGAGGAAAATCGACGTAAGCTTAATTCATCGTCGAAAATTGTGCTCCGAGAAGAAGGACCGGGTAGCACAGTTAAAATCATCACGACAATGATATAGCCAAACAGGCTAGGAATGACATGATCGGGTACAAACTCGTACTTATAGAAGCTTACTGAAGAGTGGTTGAACCGTAGAGCGGACTCGGTTCAGTTATCGATCTCTTTGAGTGTTCAATAACTCAGAGCCCGCGAAAAATTGGAATCAGTGGGAAGGTAGCACTTGATGAAGAACTCATAAAAAGTTATGCAGTTCCATGATAATCTCGAGATACCAGGGGGTAATACTCGACGACAGATCAAAATAGAGGTTGGACTGGGGTATTGCTCTGCAGAAGACAAGTACTTAAACTTGCACGAGAATTGGTATTTAAAGGAGAACATGGTCGGAACCACGATTGAAAAAGGCCAGATCCCAGATATAAGATGAACTTATACCAAGGGATTGATTAATTTTAAAAGAAGCTTCGATGAGAAGATCTACATCGTGTCTATGGGCATGAACACAAAGTTCAAGGTCGACTCCCACTTCTTCAATGTATAACCTTCCATTCACTTCTCACGTTCGATGAAGTTGCAGGGTTGAAATTTTATCTGGTGAAGCACCAGAAGAGTATGACTCGTGAAAACTTTCGGGTTCACACGGTTTAGAGAAGGCATATGTTCAACCCATAGGGGCTTCTTAGAAACATATACCACAAGTTTCAAGAGTAAATAACACAAGCCCGAAAGCAGAGCATGGTTGGCCAAGCAGAGGATACAACTTAACAAAGGCATTATGTATCAGAGGAAAGGCTCACAAGGTTATTGAATATGAAGGGCGTTGTCAGATAAAATCCAACAAAGGATCTGGTGGTCCACAAGGGATCTGACGTGAGCATCGGTACTCAACCAGAGGAAGAAGAATGCACGGGCATCATATTGTAGAACATCGGAATGATTCGATGCTTAGATAATAAAGGAATTTCGATTTCCAAAACAAAGGATCAGAAGCAATGCTCTGAGTAGGGATGGATAAGTTGAATATACCAGAGGCACAATTGACGACAAATGGTTTGGTCGAGAACCAGCTCATGTTCAAAAATGATGTCTGAGCCGGAAGGATAATTTAGAAGGGTTGATAGATGTTTGTGTGCATTCGCACACATGCTGAATCAATAGGATCAAAATGACGATGCCTAAGGATACTAACGAATATTGCCAATGGGAAGCATCCATAATGCAAGCAGACAAGTATTGCAGAGCAATAAGCTATTAAGGATTTTTGGAGGATCAAATAGTATTTCGAAGACCATTGTGAAACACATGAACAACTGGGGGATGAGCGGATACTCGATAAGTGCGAGAATTATCCATAGGGGTATTCAGGTGACAAGGAACATCAAGGTGATAATCTCAAGGATTATCGAGACAACGACGAGTGTTTCGAGGTATCTGGTAATAACAAGACCAACTGGGGATGAATGTAAGAATAACAACTGCAAGTAGTTATCCATAAGGGTTGACGGTGGAAGGGGAATTGCAAATGCGATGAACATAAGTTCTCGGGTTAACAACGGAGAGTATCTTCAGGGTCTTCACGTGCCGCAGACGGTCATCATTAATAAGGGGCTCTCCGGGTGAAAGTGATAACGAGATCCTAATGTTAGATTTAGCAAAAATCATTTAACCCGAATAGAAGAGAGATCAGAGTCCCAGAGTATAGGTCGAGGAATAAAAGATCCTAATACCACCCAATGGCGACGTGGGCCCGTAAGGCACACAACCGAGTTAGTAAAAGTTTTGCAATGACTAGACTCAACTTCGGCCAAGGAGTTGGAAAGGGGGATTCCTACAGGCAGTCGGCTCTGATACCAACTTGTGACGCCCCCGATTCAATCGTACACTAATCATGCACGCAAATGTGTACGATCAAGATCAGGGACTCACGGGAGGATATCACAACACAACTCTAAAACATAAATAAGTCATACAAGCATCATAATACAAGCCAGGGGCCTCGAGGGCTCGAATACAAGTGCTCGATCATAGACGAGTCAGCGGAAGGAACAATATCTGAGTACAGACATAAGTTAAACAAGTTGCCATAAGATGGCTAACACAAACTGGGATACAGATCGAAAGAGGCGCAGGCCTCCTGCCTGGGATCCTCCTAACTACTCCAGGTCGTCGTCAGCGGGCAGCACGTAGTAGTAGGCACCTCCGGTGTAGTAGGGGTCGTCGTCGACGGTGGCGTCTGGCTCCTGGACTCCAGCATCTGGTTGCGACAACCAGAAAGAAAGGAAAGGGGAAAAAGGGGAAGAAAGCAACCGTGAGTACTCATCCAAAGTACTCGCAAGCAAGGAACTACACTACATATGCATGGGTATATGTGTAAGGAGGCCATATCAGTGGACTGAACTGCAGAATGCCAGAATAAGAGGGGGATAGCTAATCCTGTCGAAGACTACGCTTCTGGCAGCCTCCGTCTTGCAGCATGTAGAAGAGAGTAGATTGAAGTCCTCCAAGTAGCATCTCCAAGTAGCATATCCAGGTAGCATCTCCAAGCACATCTCCAGTCGCATCGCATAGCATAATCCTACCCGGCGATCCTCTCCTCGTCGCCCTGCGGAAAAGCGATCACCGGGTTGTCTGTGGAACTTGGAAGGGTGTGTTTTATTAAGTATCCGGTTCTAGTTGTCATAAGGTCAAGGTGCAACTCCAAGTCGTCCTGTTACCGAAGATCACGGCTATTCGAATAGATTAACTTCCCTGCAGGGGTGCACCACATAACCCAACACGCTCGATCCCATTTGGCCGGACACACTTTCCTGGGTCATGCCCGGCCTCGGAAGATCAACACGTCGCAGCCCCACCTAGGCAAAACAGAGAGGCCAGCACGCCGGTCTAAACCTAAGCGCACAGGGGTCTGGGCCCATCGCCCATAGCACACCTACACGTTGCGAGGGCGGCCGAAAGCAGACCTAGCCTAGTGGCGTTCCAGTCCAATTCGGCGCGCGCCGCTCCGTCGCTGACGTCTGAAGTGCTTCGGCTGATACCACGACGTCGGGATACCCATAACTACTCCCACGTAGATGGTTAGTGCGTATAGGCTCGTAGCCGACTCAGATCAAATACCAAGATCTCGTTAAGCGTGTTATGTATCCGCGAACGCCGAACAGGGCCAGGCCCACCTGTCTCCTAGGTGGTCTCAACCTGCCCTGCCGCTCCGCCACAAGTAACAGTCGGGGGCCGTCGGGAACCCAGGCCCACCTCTACCGGGATGGAGCCACCTGTCCTTTCAGCCCCCAACTCCGAACAGTATCACAGGTAATGTAACCGTGTAAAGTATATAGTATATGCCCGTGATCACCTCCCGAAGTGATCACAGCCCAGTAGTATAGCATGGCAGACGGACAAGAGTGTAGGGCCACTGATGGAACACTAGCATCCTATACTAAGCATTTAGGATTGCGGGTAAGGTATCAATGACTGTAGCAGCAATGACAGGCTATGCATCAGAATAGGATTAACAGAAAGCAGTAACATGCTACACTACTCTAATGCAAGCAGTATAGAATAGAATAGGCGATATCTGGTGATCAAGGGGGGGCTTGCCTGGTTGCTCTGGCAAGAGAGAGGGGTCGTCAACTCCGTAGTCGAACTGGGCAGCAGCAGCGTCGGTCTCGGAGTCTACCGGAAAGGAGTAACGGAGGGGGAACACAATAAATAATAGAGCAATCAAATGCAACACAAAGCAAGACGCGGCAATACGCGGTGCTAGGTATGACCTAACGTAGGGATGGGCGACACCGGTGAAGGGGGAAACATCCGGGAAAATATCCCCGGTGTTTCGTGTTTTCGGGCAGAGGAGCCGGAGGGGGAAAGTTGCGAGTTTGATATGTTAGGGGTGCGTGGTGGACGAACGGGCTACGTATCCGGGTTCGTCTCATCGTTCTGAGCAACTTTCATGTTGAAATTATTTTCATCCGAATTACGGATTAAAAGATATGATTTTCTAAAGATTTAAATCATTTTCTGATTTTATTTATTCATTTAAATCCAACCTTATCCAAAACAGTGTTTGCTGACGTCATCATGACGTCAGCATGACGTCAGCAGTCAACAGGGGCGTTGACTGGTCAAACTGACGTGTGGGTCCAGTGGGGCCCACCTGTCATACCCTGTTTAGGCTAATCAGGTTTTAGCTAAACTAATCACAGTTTAATTAGACTAATTAGTTAATTTGATTAATCTAATTATGATTAATTAACTTAATTAATTCCTTAATTAATCAATTAATTAATTAATTATTTTTATTATTATTAATTTTAATTCCTTTTTTTTATATAAAACGTTCTGGGGCCGTGGGGCCTGAATGGCAGTGGCCCATCTAGCCTAACGGGCGCTGGGCGCGTGGCTAATGGGCATGGCCCGAACAGGCGCGTGCCCGAGGGGCGCGGGGCACGCACACGGAGCACGCCGGCGGCCAGGGCCAGGGGAGGCGGCGAAGGGGTGGCCGCGGACCGGCTGGGTGGAGCGGGCGCAGGGGGGTGCGGCTGGAGGTGGTAGGGGGAGGCGCTCGATAGTAGGCAACAGCAAGCGAAGCAACAGCGATAGCAGTTGCAGGCGAGCAGCAGGGGACGAGGCCGCGTCGGGGGCTCGCGCGCGAGTTGCCGACGGC
>NC_041393.1:310589476-310701242 GCF_002162155.2 Triticum dicoccoides | reverse complement strand
TCTTTCTCTTTTTCCTTTTTTTTTGGTTCTGTTTCCTTTTCTTCTTTTGTTTTTATTCTATTTCTTTTCTGTTTTCTTTTATTTTAGTTTTATAAAATTACCACTAGTGCCTAATTTGTATTAACCAATAAACTACTACGAGATTAATTCTTAACGCATAATAAAATAGTGTTAGCATTTTATAAATTCAATAGGCCTTTGTTTAATTGTCTTCACTATTGTTTTAATTGTTTTAGGGCCTTTAAACATTTTATCAAAGTTTGGTTGCTCCACCATAATTATCTATGCAATATTTGGTTCACTCCGAACATTTTAGTTTTAATATTTGAAAACTTTTATTGTTTGCCTATTTTTGAATTTGAATTTGAATCGGTTTCGAACTAACTCGAGATCAGCAACTATAAACGAGGTGACGTGGCACCATTAGCAGAGGATCACTGTAGCTTAATTACCCGGGCGTCACAAGCAGCTTGAGTTCCTCAAAGTAAATGTGTTTCCAACCTTGGAATGATGGTTGAATGTTTTCAAAATTTTTGTTGTTTCTAGAAATCCAGATAGCCCAAGATCCCAGTATAATGATCTCCATGAAGAAAGGAACATTCAACTTTTCCTTCAGATCTTGGAAGGCCTCTTGCACAGATAGGTTTGGAGATCTTTGTGGACATATGAAATTCCAACATATACTAGAGAATTGGCACCCCCAGAATAAATGGTGCAGAGTTTCTTCTTGTTGGCAATTCATCACAGCACATGTGTATTCTTCCAAGATCATAGTTTTCCTTCTTAGCAAGTTTCTTGTGTTGAGTCTATCATGCAGAAGCATCCAGAAGAACATTTTGTGCTTAGGTTGACATGAGGACTTCCAAATCCAGGCAAAGTGAGGTGGAACTTGTTTGACACCTATGATCACTCTGTATGCCTTTGAAGCAGAGAAATTACTGTTGCCCCATATATAACTCCAAGTGTCAGACATATGCGAAAATTCTGATTGTCTCAAATCATGACAAACTTCTTATAACATCAGAAACTACTGGTATGCTTGGTTAGATAGAGGCAGGTGGAACAAATCCTCAAGGTACTCAGTACTCACCACTTCTTGAACTGTCATTGTAGCATCTTGCACAAAGGAATACAGATGGGGGTATTCCTGCTGTAATACAGCATTGCCCCACAAATCAGACCAAAAGGAGGCAGTTCTACCATCCCCTAAGTTACATCTGGCCATGGCTTTATATTGATCTGTTAATTGAAGGATGGACCTCCACCAGAAAGACCCAACCAAATCATTCCCTGGTAATTTATTGTCCTGGTAGTGTGATTCCCAAATGAGGTTCACCCAAGGGATATCATGCCTGTTGTAAAATTTATGAAGATTTTTCATTAGCAAAGCCTTGTTTTGAGCAAAAATGTCCATAACTCCCAGACCACCTTGCACCTTTGGTCTACAGACAGTTGTCCAAGCAACAGAGGCTGGTCTGTGATCCTCCATGTCAGAACCTCTCCATAAACAGTGCCTCAAGTACTTTATTACTTGTTGCTTGATAGTTACAGGTACATCTATACAAGCCATGAAAAATATTGGCAAGGAGGCCAATACAGATTTGACCAGAAGCAGTCTTCCAGCACTTGTCATGAAGGTAGCCAAGCCAGCTAACCTTTTTGCAATTCTTTGAACCATTGGCATACATTGCTCCACAGTGGGCTTGGATAAGCCCAAAGGAAGTCCTAGGTAAGTGAAAGGGAAAGCTCCTCTTTGGCAGTTCAAGGTATTGGTAAAGATATCAACCCTATCCTCATTGATATTAATTGGAACCATGATAGATTTCTGATAGTTGACTTTGAGGCCTGTAGCTGTGGCAAAAGAGTTCAGAAGAGCTTTTAGACAAAACAATTCTCTGGCATCTGCTTTCATAACCAGCAATGTGTCATCTGCATATTGCACTATTGGGAAATCAGGGCAAGAGTTAAGTTGAATAGGAGCAGTGAGAAGTCCAATATCCCTTGCTTTATTGAGAATGGATTGTAATAAATCAGCAGCCAACACAAATAGGAGTGGGGAAAGAGGGTCTCCTTGCCTGACTCCCCTTCTACAATAGATTTTTTGCCAGGAACCCCATTTAGCATAACAGCAGAAGAAGCAGAACTGAATAAGATTTGAATCCATGATATCCACCTTTCCCCAAAACCTTTTGCTCTCAGGATGTCAATTATTGCTTGATGTTCAATTGTGTCAAAAGCCTTTTCAAAATCTAATTTCAGGACCAGTAATTCCTTTCTTGACTTGAAACATTGGTGCGGATATTCATAGGACCAGCCAAGACAGTCTTGAATCACTCTGTCTTTTAAGAACCCATACTGATTGATATGGATGAGTTGCAAAATTATTTTTTGAAGTCTATTGGCCAATAATTTTGTAATAATTTTGAACACCCCGTTCAATAGAGATATAGGCCTGAAGTCATTAGGAGTCATAGGCACCTCTTTTTTTGGAATTAAAGTGATGTATGAAGTGTTGATGCTTTCCAAAGAGATGTTTCCAGCATGAAAAGCATGGATGAGGTTCTTGACATCTGTTCCTATAATATCCCAACAAGATTGAATGAACTCATTATTGAACCCATCTGGACCTGGTGATTTATCATGTGGCAGCTCCTTGACAATTTGATTGATTTCTTCATCAGAGAAAGGCTTTTCTAGATCTTGAAATATCTCAGGATTGTTGTGTTGTCCCAGAAGTCTGTGTAGGTCAAAATGCATTGTGTGTCCTTCTGATTGGCCAAGCCTTTTTTTGAAAGCCTCCCAAAGAATTCCAGCTTTTCCTGCATGATCAGAAATTTCCACATTGTCCTCATTTCTAAGAATAGCAATTTTATTATGTCTGAAGTTGATTGAGGCTTTAGTGTGAAAGAACTTAGTATTTTCATCTCCAAACTTGACCCCCTTAATCTTCCCTCTTTGCTTCCAATAAATCTTTTGATTGGTGAGAATGGTCATTAGGTGTTCTTTCAAAAGCTTTCTGCAGTTCCATTAAAAAGTACTTAGCATTCTGAATTCCTCAAATAGGTCTAGCAGGTATATACACTCATTGATATCAGCAATTTGTTTCCTCAGGCAAGGCATATCCTTGATCCATAATTTGATGCTCCTTCTTAGGTGTTTCAGTTTTGCATTGATGATTTTTGCAGGTTCAGAATAGCCAACAGGGATATCCCAAGCATTTTTGACCAGGTCTTTGAAGGAGGAATGCTTGAGCCAATAATTCTCAAATCTAAAAACTTTTGATTTAGGTATTGAAGTCCCCACTTTAACCACACAAGGGAGATGGTCAAAAATGGGTCTGGCTAGTGGCAAAGCAGTTGTGTCAGGGAATGATGTCATCCAAGCAGCAGATGTAAAAAACCAGTCCAACTTTTCAAGCAGAGGATTTTCTTGCATATTACTCCAACTGTATTGTCTGCCTTTCAGAGGCAGCTCCACTAAACCTAAATTGCTGATGGCTTCATTAAAAAGAAGCATTTGATTGATGTCACCCCCAGGTTTATTTCTATCAGAAGGTGATCTGATGAAATTGAAATCCCCCATTAAAATCCAGTCTTCATCAGGTGGCATTTGGATATTACTAAACCAGTTGAGGAATTCAACCTTATCAGCTTGTTCACATGGGCCATAAATGTTTGTGAGAATCCATGTTTGTGTAGAGCTATTGCAGGTGAACTTAACAGATAGAGAAAATTTATTAGAAAACATTAATTCTCCCTTAAAAAGGCCTTCATTCCAAGCAATGAGAATTCCTCCAGAAGCTCCAATAGAAGGGAGAAATTCAAACTTATTAAATCTTCTAGGGCAGAACTTATTAATGTAAGCTAGGTCAAAAGTTTCTCTTTTTGTTTCTTGTAAGCAGAGAATTCCAGCAGCACTTTCCTCCATTTTCTGTTTAATAGCCAACCATTTATTTTCAGAATTGATACCTCTGATGTTCCAGTTAAGAATATTCCAAGACTTGTGATTATTCATGTAGTAAACTTAATGTTCTGTGTGATATTCTCAAGGTCCATCCCTTGAGACAAGAAACATGTGGAGGGCCAATGCAGATGCCCCTCACAGCCCTTATATCTGCCCTCACATATAACAATGAGCTTCAACAAGATCCAGATCATATATCCATTAAGCAAGTAGTTAACATCATTCACACAGAGAATGGGCACCATGCAGGCCAAGCAGTAGCAGCTAACCAAAATAATAGTTTTACAACCCTTAAGAAGTAAGTTCATACATAACCAGACAAGCAGCCAACATATTGCAAAAGTTGCCACTTTCCTAGACCCCCTTCTATCAGTGACTGATCTAATCATTTAGAACTATCCTTGAAGTTGTTTTCCTTTGCCTCAGATACCTTGGCCAACTCCTCATGCTCCACTTCTTTTTTCTTTGGACTTTTAGCCAACTTCTCCTGGAGATCCTCCTCAGCCACCTTGCAAAAAGCACTAGTGAGGTTTTTGACAATCTTATTCTGAATGATAGGAGGAACAGCATTGCATGGTAGACACTCTTTATTAACACATGAATTTCTTTTGTACCCATTATTTTCCTCTCTAATTTTGTCACTCCTTCTTACCTGGTTCTCCACCAGTGGCCCTTTTCCTCTTCTCTTCCTAGAGATTGCCTCACCAGCAGGTAGAAGAATGATATTGTTTGGAGAAATTCTCTTTAGGGGGCCGCTTGCCTCAGAGGATGAGTGAGCTGCAGGACTGGCACCATCATTTTCTTTATCCTGGCTTGCATTTTTGAGTTGCTGACAAATAGGAGCCTGTGTGACAGAACAAGCAGCAGGTATTATGAATGTCATAGTGTCCTCTTCATTGCAGTTATCAGCAAGCTTCAAAATATCGGATATCGGGTTCGTATCGGTTTGGCTTCAACATATCGAATGTCAGATATCGGATGATATATCAGATGATATGTAGATATATCGGAGAAAACATGTCTAGTTTTTTTCATTATTCTTGTTCAAAACATGTATTTTTAGTAAAACAAAATTCATGATGTCAATGCTTTAACATAACACTTTTAGATTCCTAGTTTATTAACTTGTTGATTAAGAAACTACTAAGGAAAGATTCACAAAATTCTTACTCTATGATTAAAAACAATACGATATGTATGCATTTGTATGAAACATTGTGCATGACTTTGATAATATATGTTGCAGTTGTAAATGCATAATCCTATTTCACTTTTATTTAATAAAGAACTATTGTTATCTACGTATCGTTCTATATCGGTGGACATATCGGGCTAGATATCGGCCATATCGGTTGATATTTCGGTCCATATCGGGTGATACATTTGAAAATGATATTTACAAAATGATATGTTATGTCTATATCGGTGGAGCCCCAAAAGTGATATATCAGCCTATATATCGGTCATATCGGCCTTGATTTAAAAGCTTGGTTATCAGTCAAAATGTGCCATAAAGGAGATTTTAGCAGTTTTACAGTCCATTCAAATCTATCAGGATTGAGCAACATGTTCATTATGAAATTGAACCAACTTACAGGAATCTCAGCTGAGAGAGCATTAGGGACCTCCTATGATGATGGAGCAAAATGATTGACCCATAATTCCAAGCCTCCTTCAAAGATTAAGTGTTCTCCATCAATAACTGAGAAAGCATGTGATTGTGCTAAATTGTAATAATCATTAGGAGTAGGTGAGTTGACCTGTGAGACATTACCTTTGGAAGAGCCGGGTTGCATAGAATTGACCTGTAGAGGCTCCACACCTCCCTCAGATTCATGAACTTGTTCCATAGCAGTCAGCAGTGTTTCCTGACTGTTGACATGATCCTGTTTAGGAATCTCAGAAGAAGAAGAAGGGAGGACCGACTTCTGTGAGTCATGCTGCCCATCAATAGCCAGATCCATTGCAGGGGGATCCACAGTAGCTTGAGCATCCTCCATAGCCTCCACAACTGGCACCAATTCTACAGCAACTGCTGGTGGAGGCAGGGGTGCAACCTGATGAATAGCTGGCTCTGGATTAACCGGAGGATCAGGCATGGCAAACACAGGATGTTCCTCCATGTCAGGAGGATATGCTTGCAGAAGATTTTGCAGTCCAACACCCAAGACAGGTGCAACTTCACCAGCAACAGCCTGGTTAACTTCATCGCTGCTATTAACACCTCCCACAGCATTGTGAGAAAGGAGACCTTCTGACAGAGAAACTGTTGTTGTTATGCTGCTGTTTGGTATTGCCTCGTTGTCATCCACCAGAATTTCATCGTGAATCACCTGCTGTGGCACCTGGACAAGAGGGGGAAAGGCCCAATGCCCCTGTTCCTCCCAGTCATACCAATCTTCCTCATGATCTTGCTCATTATTGATTGCAGCATGATGAAACCCAGGAAAATCATTCGCATTGAGGGGGATAGGATGTGGATCCATGCCAGGAGGTGGAATAGGGTCCTCATCCGGTGGACCCCCATCCAGCATTTCTTCCATAAGAACCTCAATTGAACTCGTCAAGGATTCTCCCTCGAACATCTCTCCTTCAGTCCATCTTAAGCTCTTTGGTATTTCCTGTAAATCAGTAACTCTTGCCTTAACCAGAACTTTCCCCTTCAGCGCATCCTCTTTTTCCCAACTGATAATCTTGGCGAATCGAGCAACTGCTGCAGCAATATCTTCAGTGTTGCAGTTATCAAACGGAATCCCCACAATCAGAAGCCAACAAACCCTATTGAAATTAACCCTTCTCCAATTCCGACCCTCATTGTGCCTAGTAAACGAGATAAAAACATCCCCAAATGCATGTGGGCTATCTCTAACCAGTCTGTCTCTGTCTCTCACATGCCTGAACTGCACATAGGCTTCCCCGAACGGGCATGGCTGAATCTCTCTCACCCCGACTTGAGCCACTGGATCATGTTGAAGAAAATCCTCTAGCACCTCTCTAACATTAGGAAATAGTACCTCGCCGGGTAGCGGCTGAATGGTTGCAATAGCCCAGTCTTCATGGCGACGAGCACGGCACGGCAGCACCACCCGCGAGACCCCTGTACAGCCTTCAATGTGCTGTATCTGGAAGCCATGGGGAATGAATGGCGTTGGGTCGATTGGAATGTTCGCCATTGGAGGTGCAGCGCACTGGCGGAGCACACTGGGCGGAGGAGGAGAAACAGAGGTAGGTGGCGAGGAAGTCGACGGAGTGGCACAAAAGGAGAGAGCAGAGGAATGCAAGGAGTCCGGCACCTGCCTTGGTTGAAAATTAGAAAAAAATCCCGTGACTAGCTCTTTGAATGATGTCGCTTGCCTGATCTGGATGGCGGGCCCTCTCTGAGAAAACCAAGTCTCCACTTCCCCCGGAGCCCAAGCACCGTCAGGTGGGCTGTTGAAGGACTCAAATCTGATGAAAGGCCACAACCCAGAAGATTTCAGTCAAGTGCAGAACCTAGCAATGTGGCCGACATCTCCACACGCAAAACACGTCCGTGGGTCATTAATGCGTGCATGCACATTACGTACCTGCCCATGCAGCGTGGAATCAAGCTCATTAGGGAGCACTAAATTGCCATCAGTAAGGCGTGGCACGCTGGAATCACGCTCTTCTTGAATGTTGCCGGAGAGACGTTGGAAAACTGAACGGGATCTTTGCTCCGGTGAACTGCTTCGGTGATCGCCGGAAACAACCGTCACAACTCTCCCATTACGGCCAACCAGTGTCCATTCAGCCTCTTCTTCCTTGTAAAACAATCGTTCTTCATGCAACCACCGAGGCCCACCATCACCCCAGAGATTAAAAACCATCTCAAAGTCTTTCTCAATCACTCTACCCTCATTGTAAATTTGAAAACCAACTGATTTGGAAGCTACTGAAAACTTGAACGATCTATCCTTAAGATGACAAACTCTAAAGCCTTGCATGTAACCACCAAAGGAAGCAAGCAGAGCCACACTGACCGTATGAATATCCAACTTGAAAGAGGCACGAGCAAATGAAACCACCAGTATGAACTCTTTTTGACGAAAGCCTGGTGAAAACACCACAGGGTGCCCAAACTTGGATCGAACACTTGCCTGAAATTCCTTGCCACGGTTGAAGTTTAGGTTGAACAGTGACATGGCCACCAACTTGTCTGAGCCACCACCAAAAGGGATGAAGATTCACCAGGGAGAGCCAAGAGAAGAGGAGAGTATGGTGGACGCTGGCTCCAAGGTGGCCACTGGCGTGGTGGGTGGCCGCCGGGGCCGGAGTGGCCACTGGCGCAAGGTTCTCCTAGTCGCCTCTCCTAGTCGCCTCTCCTAGGGTGATGCATACATACATTGATGAATTGGAGCTATTGTGTATCGCTCTAGGTGGTGACTGTTACATGATGAATGTCATCCAACACAAATATCCATCACCGACTGCTGCTATTAGAATCACTACAAAACTGCTACTCCTACTGTTACTGTTACTATTGTTACTGTGACCACTGCTACCAAACTATTATACTATTGCGCTATTGATTACCTTGCTGTAGATAGTTAGTTCTTCAGGTGTGGTCGAATTGACAACTCAACAGCTAATACTTGCAAATATTCTTTGGCTCCCCTTGTGTTGAATCAATAAATTTGGGTTGAATACTCTACCCTAAAAAACTTTTGTGATCCCTATACTTGCGGGTTATCAGACTTCTGCAGAAAGATGTCAACAACCTTAGGCTGCTCTTCTTGGGTTACTAGCACAGGAATGATAACTTCCTCGGTGCCAACTTGCTACGTAGGTTCATCTTCAAGAGGTGGGGATGGTAGAATCTACTGCAAGGATGCACTAGAGTTGAGTGGAATAACATCAACAACCACATTCTGAAGGCGGTGGTCCTTGTTTTCCTTCAGTTTACTAACTCTCGCACATGCCTTCTAACGTTTCTCTTCTTGGACCCAACTACTGATATGTCTCCAACATATCTATAATTTGGATTGTTCCATGCTATTATAGTATCAACCTCAGATGTTTTATATGTAACTTTATGCAATTATATATCATTTTTTGGGACTAGCCTATTAACTTAGTGCCCAGTGCCATTTGCTGTTTTTGCTTGTGGGCCCATGGTCCATCGTCTGGTCTTCTGTTGAACCTTCTAGTGTCTCTTTTGTCCAGAAAAAAATATCCAAAATGTTTCGTGGCATTTGGACTTCGTTTGGTACTGATGTTTTGCGAAACCCAAAAGAAGCAAAAAAACAACAACTAGCACTGGGCACTAACTTAATAGATTATTCCAAAAAATTATATGTAATTGCTTGTAAGTGTATATAAAACTTCCAAGAGTGATAATATAATAGCATGGAACAATAAAAAATTATAGATACGTTGGAGACATACCACCTTCGGGTCTACATTTATCCTGTATTAAAATCCTAAAAATACCTTACTGCAGTTTAATCTACTTTATTTTATTTTGTATTTTTTGCTATCTATTTACCACTAAAAATTTAATCTTGCAATTAACCGTCGAGGGATTGACAACCCGTTGTTCGCATTGGGTGCAAAGATTTGTTATTTAGTGTAAAAGTGCTGTTAACGAGGTGTTGCATGGTTCTCCTACTGGATTGATAACCTTGGTTCTTAATTAAGGGAAATACTTATTACTATACTGCATCATCCTCTCCTCTTCGAAGAAATCCCAACGTAGCTTACAAGTAGAAGGAAAAATTTCTGGCACCGTTGCCGGGGAGACATCATCAACATCTATCAATCACCTACGCATAAACTTTCATCTCCTTGCATTTACATTATGCTCCATTTGCCTCTTGTTTTTATCTCCCCCACTTCTATTTTTTTTACAAAAATACAAAAATATTATCCGTTTTCCTTTGTCGCGTTTGCCTTTTTGGTAGCTTGTTAGCTTGCTTTCTCACTTTATCATTATGGCTAGTTCTTCCCTTGTTACGTGTACCCCTGAAAATGAAGTTCTTAATTTTAAGCAAGGGGGGAGAGAATTTAAAAGATTCTTGGTGTAGGATTTGTGATGCTCATAATAGATCAACTCATAAGCAATCCACTACCGTGCTTCTTTGCACTTTTTATGTGTGTATTACTACTTGGTATAGATTTGTGCTTGATACTATTACCGGAGGGAATTTCTTGAGTATTCACCCCATGGAGGCTTTCAATGCTATGGGAAATTTAGTGGGATCACCATGTATCACTACTAATGAAACGGTTTTAACTTTGGAACATGTCGTGCAAAGGTTAGACACTACTGAATATAGAATGCCTACCGCCAATCATATTGAAAATTTGCATAAAGGATTCATAACCATATCAATCAATTTGGATCAAAGGTAATGATTACTCTTAAGATGCTAAAAGAGAAGGAAGCAATAATCAGTGAAAGGATGGAGCAGAGTCCTGCTAGGATTGATAAGTTGGAAGAAATTATTAATAATTTCGGTTCCTCTTTTTCTTTCATTAAAACTATTGAAAAGACTCCTCCTAGAAACAATTGCAAGTTTATATATGTTCCTAAAAACAAGGGTGCCACATCTAGCAACAACAGTGAAGATCTTAAAATGATTGTTCACCCCAATTTCGCTAATTTGATAAAGGAAACTATATATGAAAATAAATTCCTTCATTTTTTCCTAGGAGTGCGATCGCTAAAAACATGTATGCTAGAACTCCTAGGAAAGTTGGATGTGTGATTGAGGAGTTAGAAACTAAACATGACAACACTTGAAACTATGCATTACGCCTAACTAGCACTACAAAAAAAAATACACTTCCATGATGATACGTGTTTGTCACAGTAGGTCACGCTTTCTGTCATGCATGTACATCCATGATGATTTTATCACAAAATCAAGATAGTCATACCTGTGCTGTTGTAGAATTGTTTCATGACATTACCAAAATTATCATCATGGAAGTGTCCACTTCCATGACGATAAATCGCGCGTCATAGAAGTGCTTTCGTCAAGGGTGACCGACACGTGACATCCACCATAACGGGTCACTGTTAAGCTATCGGGTTCCGGTTTGGATTCGATAACCCGTTAATAGCCCAGACCAATGGCAATTTTCCACGTGTAAAATTCTCATTCGCCGACGATCCACGTGTTGGCTCAGGGTTGGGACAGATGTCAACCGTCCATTTGACAAGAATCGCCAATGAAATGTTGACATGTGGGACGACCCAATAGAGGCCCATAAAGGCTTAAAAGCCAGCCCATGAACATGCCCACAAGATTTCGTCAGATATAATGGGCCGGCCCGTTAAGAGCCTAACATTTTGTGGACCAAATTATAGCCCACATCAGATACGGGCCGTTAAATGACTGCAATATTCTGGGCCAATTTACGGCCCATATCAGATCTGGCCCCTTAACAACCTGCAATAGTTTGGGCCAAATTACGGTCCATACCTGATCCGGCCCGTTAACTGACTTTCATTTCCTGGGCCAAATTACGGCCCATAAAAGATATGACCCTTTAATAGCTATTCTACCATTGGGCCCATTGGGGGCCTGATTTGCTCTTTGGCCTCTTAATGCCCCGTTTAACAGTTCAACCCGATATTAGTTTTGGCCTGTCAGGGGCCCTATCTACAAACGGGCCTCTTTCGGCCCAGTTTCAGTTTTGTCCATTTAAAGGCCCCAGTTGCACCTGGGCCTAATTATGGTCCGTAGTTACTTTCGGCCTCTTAACGTCCCGTAGTCTTCATGGATACATTCTAGCCCAAACTGCCTATCGACCCGTTAAAGGCCCTTGAGAGTGTTGGCCTAATTTTGGCCCATTATACATCCGGCCTGCTTCCCGCCCATCATGTAATTGGGTCAGCTAAGGCCCAAAAACGTTTCAGCCTGTTAATGGCCCGTCAACCGAATGGGCCAATAATGGGCCGATTTATATTATAGTAGGCTATTAGCCCGTGATTTGTTGGCCACAATTAAGGCTGAATCTAGGTTTCAACCTGTTAAAAGCCTATTTAATTTTCCAGCCCAATTAAGGTAAGCGGTTTACTCGGCCTTTTAAAGGCCCCAAACTAATAGTGGGCCAGATTAAGACTAGACCTAACTAATGGCCCAAGATGATTGTAGACCCATGGTTCGGCCCGTACTAGCGATTACCGGCCGGCCAGTTTTAGTACGAGAAATTATTATTTTATAAACCTATATTGGCTCATTGTGCACCAATCAAAGATTATGACCTTTTCTCAGAGCGATGACAACATAAACATCAAATAAATTACAGCTTCGTGATGAAGAATAAACCTAGACTGTACAACAAACAAATTACCGCATATTACATCCCCTGGGCATCAAAGTTTGCCGCCAACGATAATAAAGGGCAACCAGACAGCAGATTCCATAAACTGTGCAGGTCGCCACTAGTGGAAGTAAACAGACTGACAAAATAATAGACAGAACCGATAGCACTTCAACACAGTTCAAGAAAGGTTAGCCCGTCCCAGGAGCTACAGCGCAAGCAACTTAGCAACCTGATGAGACTGCGCTTCTTTGATGCTTATATCCACCAACTTAAGATGCATAACATCAATAGACATCCTGTACTTATGGTTAATCTTGCATAGAGATTGGAGTTCCAGTCGGATTTGAGAGGAAGCATGTCTTTCTGCTTGAATCTCAGATTGAAGAAGTCCAACAGATTTAGGCGGCGACTTCATTGAGCTTGTGTGACTAAGTAAGTTCGACACTACATCAAGATATGCCTTTGTGGTTGTATCCCTAACCTCAAGATGTGTTGCCTTCTTCTTTGGAATATATGTTAGAGGGACAAACAATGGGTTCGTCTCACTATCATTGTGGCAGTTCTTCCTAGCAGCAGTGCTGTCACCCTGAAAGAGAAACAAGTAGGCAGATAACAAGTTTTGCACGTATAAGCGTCAGTACTGTCAATTCATCTTATTTCTTTGTCAGAAAGAAAAAGACAAAGTTTAAAATAGCATTAACATAATATGCATTGTTCATAGTTAAGACGACAGGAAATGGCATTGTGCAGGAGCGGCCAACTTAATCGTACTACTGGATTACAGATTAAGAACACAAGCATACATGTAGTTCTAAACAACGTATAAGCATGAATGGTGAGTGTACTGTCAATTTATACCATTTCAGATTGCTAAATAAAGAGGTACTATTTAAATAACATTAATATAATATGGCATTGTTCATAGTTGAGACATAGCAGGATACGACATTGTGCTGTTGTTGGTAGTTTCACCACACCACTGGATTACAGATCAAAAACACAAGCATACACATAGTGCTAAAGAAGATAACTCGCTATGTTTAGTTTCATTTACATGGTACGAATAAGGAACTAGGTTGTACAACTAAAGACTGAAATTGAGAAGGACAAACTTGTGTTCATGTACTTCTTCTTTATAAACTTTGAACAAGCAATTTGATGCAGACGAAAAAAATAAAAAGCATTTGCACTCATAGCTATCCAAATATACACAACAAAGTTTGAAGGCCCGAGGAGGACAAACTTACATTAGTAGTGAAGACAGGCTCTATAAAGCCCTTGTCCATATTGATGGGGGGGGGGGCAATTCAAGAAGTTTTCCGCACACTCTTCTTCAAGAGCATTTCCTTTATTCTACATTTTGTTAAGAGTAAATATATATGTGAAAATATAGGAACAAATGCAATTATTTAACTTATGATGCAGAGTACAAATGTAAATACAACATACATGCAAAAGGCACTGACAAGAGCAATGCAGAGCTAAACTTCTTCAGTAACATTGGTTTTGTTCAATATTTTGGCAAGAGTAAATGTAGATCTGATGTGTAGAAAATGGAGGGCAAGGGAAAATAAGCTGCAAAGTGTACATGAATAACTAGCTGACAAATATAAGTAAAGTGATGAAGGATAGGAGATACTTACAAGAACAATGCAGAACTACATTTTTCATAAGCATTGGGTTTATTCTACATTAATTTAAGCATTAATATAGATCTGATAATTTGGAGCGAACAGTGGATAAGAAAGCTATAATGCACAATGATGTCACATATTCCACCAGGTATGAATGTAAGGACAACGATAGGACAATAGGTTCTCACAAGAGCAAAGTAGCAACCAGCATAGTTGCGGTATCCTAGGTTTTGCGGCGCTGGTTCTACCGCCAATATACACCGGGTGCTATGTGATTTCTCCGGTAGCACCACCTTTTTCAAGGACTTTGCTTGTACTCATTTAGGTTCTGCAATCACCCTCTTCCTTTTGGATGTCTAAAACCAAGAACAACATTTGAATGAAAAAACATGGTATGACGACAAATGGAATAGGTATTGATAATGGATGGGCATGGCATCTTCACATATATCATGAGTAAACTGAGCAGATGGCGGTGCAACGAAGCAAAAGAAATGCAAGACACCTTATGCAAGATATGTGCATCCAATGAAACCTTGCCAAATTAGAACAGGCACCTTATTGGGTGAGTAGGATAGGCCATCTGCCTTTGCCTCCTTGAGCTCAGAATAGTCATTAGGATCATATTCTGAATATAAATCTATATGTCGGGAGCATGTGGGTTTCATTGCATCCACAATGGACCTCAATCCCTTGATGCCAAGTTTGTTATGCATTGAACTATTCCGCAATATTCTTCTAATTTGTGCATTCTTATATTCATTGTGATTACGTATAATAGCTGAAAAGCATGAAAACATAAATAGTAGTGAGATTATCTTTGTAATACAGAGGATATTGTAATATAATAGGGGCTCCATGTAAACCCTGGTGTGCTATCACTGGATTCTGATGAGAGAGCCCATGTGTGCTGTAATATGGTGAGTAGATTAGTATAATCTGGCACAACTACACAAAAAATAGGATCCCTGTTGGGAGCTCCAAATGTAAGGATAGTTGGCATATGATAGGTTCATAATATAGCATATAGAAAGTTTATTGCCAAACCATGATAACAAGAGCGCAGAGCCAGTAGGCAAATCATAGTGTAGATAATAGGGGTACACCATAAGCACCATAAATAAATCGGGAAAGCAGAACTGGCTGGAAAATACAAGGTTTTGCCTCTACTAATATGCAACCCATCGATCACCTATATGCCAGCTCTATTCATCTGAAGGCGCACAACTGTTGCTATCAGTCTAGTCTATCAAAGACCACGCGGCTCCCGTCATTTTCGGGATATTATGGCAGACCTACTCGAAGTGCGAAATCATGTAGCAGAACCGGCCCAATAGAGCTGTCGACTGTTGTCGGTGTACAAAAGTAGGGGCTCTACTTTTGACCCCTTTACTTGTGCACGGGCAGTTAGAGCCTCCCGCCACGGCCACGCATAACAGGGCAGGAAAGGAAAGCCAGAGAGAAGCCGAAGACACAAGACAAACAAAGCAACGACAAGGATCAAGGCCACAAAGATCCAATGGGCGGAGCAGGTTTCCCCGGCAAGGACCCTTGCCGTGGCAGCCTCAGCAGCCCCGGGAAGACCCTTGCCGGGGCAGCTCGCCCACACCAGCTGAGTGAGCCATCTTTGAGCCCACCAACGGTGACCAATGCATTGGGACAAGGCTCAGGAGGCACCTCCGTCGTGGCATGCAGATCTTTGTGAAGACAAAGAATAGTCAAGATCAAATGAGGATACGAAGGCAACCATCCTCGCCGAAGAAACCTATAAGACCCCCCGGCAAGATCCTTGCCGGGACGCCAGCGCGCCACGGCAAGACCCTTGCCGGGCCACCCGACGGGACCTTCGCCGAGCATGCCAGCAGGGCCATGGCTAGGCCCACGCCAACCAAGCCTCCACCGTTGTTCGCATGCAGCTGCCGACCCAACCAGCTAGGCAGGCACCTGCGTGGCAACATGCAACCCTTCGTGGAGGCTCCACCACCGCACCACCTCAGCTGCCTGCCTGCCTACATGGCACCACATGTATTGCTAGCCAGGGTGTGTGTCGAAGCAAGGAGGAGCGGCGACGGACGGGACGGGCCTCGCCCCCGTCCCCAATAAAGCTAAGAGGACACCTAAGCCTTGCATTGAATGCACTTTGTCCCGTGATACCAGCGATAAGCTCACAAATGCTGTAGCACTTTCCACCTCCTGTGTGCCACTGTGGTAGCCCCTTTCACCTATAAAAGGAGGACCGTGGCACACTGGGAAAGGATTCGGCTCTTTTGAACCTAGCAGCACCCAGAGCTAGTTTAGGAGCTCAAGAACATGAAATACATCCACCAAAGCAGGATCGTAGGGTTTTACACATCTTTGCGGCCCGAACCTGAGTAAATCCCCTTTGTGTTGTCTACTAGCCCCATTCTTCTCACAATCCCCGCGCCCCGCAACCGTAGAAGGGATTCCAGTGATGCCATAGGTGTCGTTTCCCACCAACATCTTTGGCGCGCCAGGTAGGGGGCGCAATTGTGAGAATCTGGTCTAGCAGTTGACCTAGCTGTTCTTCATCGCCATGGCTCCTAAGAAGAAGACGACCACGGCGGTCGGTTCATCCGGCATCGAGTTGGTACCAGCGCGGACTAGTAGCGGGCCAGTCGCGGAGAGAACCCGTGGCGCGGCCTGCGAACATCTACATCACCCTGATGGTCCAGGCCTGGCAAGTGGCGTCGTTCGCGCGCCAGGTGACAAGCCACCGGTCGCGGGCTCCGGAGGTGGAGTCGCCCCCCCCCACAGGCGGCGCGGGGCCCTCCAGGGGTGCCTCCGTCCCACCTGGCGGCGGCATGGCGACTTCCAAGATGCTAACACCGGCGCCCACGGCGCGCTCCTCTCAGGTTGTGCGTGATGAGCACCGTCACCCTGCCAGTGACCCTGCGCGCCGCCCTGGGAAGAGTCCCGTGCGCCCATCATGTGACGAGGAAGGCCGGCATGCGCGCTGAGGTGCTGACGGAGGTGGCGAACGGCTGCTGGGCCTTGATGTGGCTCCTTCTAACGCGGTTAGAAGTCGAGGAGCATTGCGGTCTACCCAGCTCTCGCCGCCACCCACGCCCGCGGAAGCCCTCGCACGCGCGCAGCTGCTCCTCGATTTTCCTCCCGCCGCAAAGAAGCTTGACGAATGGAGGGCCATCGTCCGGAGCCTCGTCGGCATCGCCAACAACGATGAGTTGCGGCCGGCGGGACCCGTAGGCCGTCGCTCCATCGGGCCACCACATGCCAGCGGAGACCATGCTGGAGGCGATGCAGCCACGGTGCACTCCCCTCCCCCGTCCCGGCCACCCCGGGCGTCGGTTCGTCGCGGCAATGCTCAAGACGATATCTCCATCGCGTCGTCCGACCCGCGAACTGACCGCGATCAGCGTCAAGTCCTTCGGGAGTGGGCTCATGAGGACGCTCGAACTACGATCGAGTGTCGACATGACGCGCGCCACCAGTCGGACAGGCGGGCAGGGCCCACTATGGACCGCCCAGCGTCAGGAGGCTACGGTGGCCTACCTTACGAGGTGGGTTGTCCGGCCTTCACCCGTGAGCTGCGGCACCAGTGGCCCTCCCACCGTACGTTCAAGCCCGATGTTGGTGAGAAGTACAATGGCAAGACTCACCCGTCAGAGTTCCTCAGCATCTACACCATCGCGATGCAAGCTGCTGGGGCCCGCGACGATAAGGTGCTTGCCAACTACTTCCCTTTGGCACTCAAGCCTAACGTTATGTCATGGTTGATGCACTTGCCAGTGGATTCCATCTCTTCTTGGACGGATCTTTGCCATGATGTAATGCCCCGGTTTCGATGCGCCAGGTGTCCTTCAGTTATTCGCCGTTGTTGCCATGTCATTTGCTTGCGTGTTGCATTTTTCCATGTCATCATCTGCATTTCATCGGCATGTTTTTCAAAACTTGCATCCGTTCGGGTTCCCCCGGTTCTCTCTGTTGTCCGTTCCGAGTCCAGACACACTCGCACGCGCCCGAGGCACCTCCGGAATATTATTTTATAAGTGGCATAAAAATGTTCTTGGAATGGGATGATAGTTGGCGTGCGGTCTTATTATAGTGTAGGTAGACCGCCTCTCAAGTTCCGTCGCATTCGGAGTTCGTTTGACTGCCCAACGGTTATATATATAACCGCGCTTTAGCCGGTATAGACGTTGGACAGTTTCGGTATCCGAAACCCGTGCCGGGCTGCACTCCATCTCTCTTCTCTCAACCCAACCCCTCTTCTCAGCTCAACTGCAGCCCACCTAGTCCCCCCTCTGTCCGGAGCCGTCCGATCGAGATCCGATGCCTGAAAATGCTCTAAACCCCCCCTAAACCTAGCCATTTCTCTATATAAACACCCACATAGCCCATTTTTGGCATCCCCTAGCCAAACCCTAGCCCTACCCTGATAAGGACATGACTACCTTGGATATGACCAAAAATATTGCATATATGCATATTTGTAAGGTGATTTCTAGTGCAAACTATTCAATAATCTATTTATGTTATCCAGAACAAAAATACTTCACACACTTTTGTGTTTTGTCTAATTGCAGGTGTATGGGACATTTGTACAATCCACATATGAAGATAAGGAAGAAAGAGATGTCTATTTGCTGTCCAAAAAGTTCTCTCACGTCACTTTTGGCCCAAGAGAAGATAGAGTCCAAGTCTCTCACGTTCTGGATTCAGATTCGGACTGCACAGACACACCTGACTCAAAACGCACACAAGTTTTTCATACGGACTCCGAATTGGGTGATTCTTTTTTTGTTGGAAACTAGATTTCGTGCACTTTCCAACCCAATTGGAATCACCTTCAAATTCGTCTGGAGCGTTGAGTTGTGGACGAAACAATCTGATGCTGCAGCAGAATCCGAGTCAAACTACAAGTCCAAAGGTGTTACATCACCTCCACTTGGGCCCATTGGCCTTGTACGACCTAGATTTAGTTTTAGGCTGCCTTGGGACGTCCTCCCACCTCCTTGGCCGCCACCCCTTGCTCCTATATAAGTAGATCCATCTAGTAGCTTTTCCTTGGGATTTGTTTAGTTAAAAGTTAGCCATTGCAACTTCGTGTACTTCGTTTGTGTCCAACGACCAGACCAAGACCGCTTACGGATCCCCACCATTATCAATACCTCATATATATTTGCAATATTCAGATTGCTTTACATATTCTTGCTCGTTCTTCGATTGCTTGCAGGAATAGACCTTCGTGGTCAGGCTGACCGTGCTTCCGGCATCGTCAGTAACCTCAGGAGATTGGTTCTGTTTCTTGTTCTACTAATCATGACAGGATCCAGAGTCAATTCATGGGCTTTGTCGATCGCGGGAGACGTGCCACCACCTTTGCAAATACCACAACCGTCACGAGAGGTGCACAAATATCCAAATGCACATGATCAGGTTAATGTATCTATACCACCATTTAATGGCCGTTTTAAACCTGCTTTATATATTGAATGGGAGTTCGACATAAAAAATATATTTGCTTCCCATAATTTCAATGAACATAAAAAGGTTAAGGTTGCGGTTGGTTCTTTCACTGGTTATGCTTTGGTTTGGTGGAGTGAATATTGTCGGTTACACCCTGATTATATACCTACTACTTGGGATGATTTGAAACTTGCCATGCGACATACTTTCGTCCCTGCTTATTATACTCGTGACATGATTAAGAAGTTGCAACACTTAAAACAAGGTAGTGAAACTGTAACAAAATATTATGATGATTTACAAACTGCCTTGTTGCATTCCTCTTTAGAAGAAAGTGAAGATGATTTTATGGATAGATTTTGGGGAGGATTAAACCGTGATATTCAAGAGATACTAATTCATGAAGAGTGTTATCCTATGGACCATTTGTTTCATCTTGCTTGCAAAGCTGAACAGGAAATAAAACGACGTGTTGGCCACGAGGAGAACAAGCGCACGGTGCACATTCCAAGAGTTGATATGATTGTTCCTTCAACTACTAGGCATACTATGACAACCACATCCGTTGTTGTCAGGACTACATCACCTCCACCATGTGACACATCGCCCCCGAGAGTGGCTACATCATCTGAGTTGATCATAAGAGGTAATGACAAAGGTACTGATCTTCCATCTCTACATGAGAATGATGAATGCCTTGTCAATTTGAATGCACCATCTGATGAGCTACCCACTACTTTGATCACACCACCTATTTTCGAGGACTATGTTGATAATTTGACTTTGCCATGTGATCAAACAACTGAAATACCAACAACTTTGAGTGCACCCATTGAATTAACTATTGATGCAAAAGAACCAATGTTTAATCATTTTGATATGACCTCTAATCTTGGTGATGATTCTGTGTTGAATGACTTATTGCATGTTTGCTTATTTAAGCATGTTGTAGCATGTAAATTTGATGCAAGTAAGGTTTATTCACCAATGTTGGGATGGTTTAATGATGAACATTGTCAATCTTTTGAAATGAATAAGAGCTTCACTTATATGTGCAAACTGAGTTGCAATAATTTCATGCCTTCTACTTTTTGTGCTAATTTTTTGGCTTTAGATTTTATGAACTATGCAAGTTACTCATCTATTCATGTGTCATATATGCAAAAATCAAGGGAAGTAAAAATGGATGACATATACATATACAACATGTACACCTTGTCTCTTTTGTTAGCCACATTTCAGATTAAGCAACGCCGAGGACGACTTTATTTTCAAGAAGGGGAGGATGATGAGGACATGACTACCTTGGATATGACCAAAAATATTGCATATATGCATATTTGTCAGGTGATTTCTAGTGCAAACTATTCAATAATCTATTTATGTTATCCAGAACAAAAATACTTCACACACTTTTGTGTTTTGTCTAATTGCAGGTGTATGGGACATTTGTACAATCCACATATGAAGATAAGGAAGAAAGAGATGTTTATTTGCTGTCCAAAAAGTTCTTTCACGTCACTTTTGGCCCAAGAGAAGATAGAGTCCAAGTCTCTCACGTTCTGGATTCAGATTCGGACTGCACAGACATACCTGACTCAAAACACACACAAGTTTTTCATACGGACTCCGAATTGGGTGATTCTTTTTTTGTTGGAAACTAGATTTCGTGCACCTTCCAACCCAATTGGAATCACCTTCAAATTCGTCCGGGGCGTTGAGTTGTGTACAAAACAATCTGATGCTGCAGCAGAATCCGAGTCAAACTACAAGTCCAAAGGTGTTACATCACCTCCACTTGGGCCCATGAGCCTTGTACGACCTAGGGTTAGTTTTAGGCTGCCTTGGGACGTCCTCCCACCTCCTTGGCCGCCACCCCTTGCTCCTATATAAGTAGATCCATCTAGTAGCTTTTTCCTTGGGATTTGTTTAGTTAAAAGTTAGCCATTGCAACTTCGTGTACTTCGTTTGTGTCCAACGACCAGACCAAGACCGCTTACGGATCCCCGCCTTTATCAGTACTTCATATATACTCGCAATATTCAGATTGCTTTTATCATATTCTTGCTTGTTCTTCGATTGCTTGCAGGAATAGACCTTCGTGGTCAGGTTGATTGTGCTCCAGCGTGGTCAATAACCTCTCGGAGTTGGTTTAGCGATTGCTAAGGCGCAACGTCGTGCACGTTTGTAGTCGGATCGTCAAAGTCATCTTCACCAAATCGATAGTTATCATCTCATCGAAAGATCGGGACACCCCGCCTCTATCAAGTGGTATCAGTTTTCAGGTTGCTCGGTGAGAATTTCCAGTTTTCCTAGATTAGATTTATTTTCTTACCTATTGTCCAAGTAAAAGCCACAAAAAAGAGTTAGATCTATTCATCCTTGGTCCAAGCCAGTTTGAGCCTTTGCAATTTTCTTTTCATTGCTTGCATAGTTGAATTATCGGTTGCATCGTCGTGTCGAGTTGCTGGTCTTAGTGTCTAGTTCGTTTAGAGTTTCGAGTTCTGTTCACATTAGTCACGCCACCGCTGCATCATTATCTCTTCCGCTGTCCACCACCCATCCATCAATTTCCACCCCGTGCTACCCATCATTCTTTGTCATAATAATAGTTGAGATCGTTCACATCTTCACTTGATCCAATCTGCATCTTATCTAGTTTGTTTTGGAAAGAGGGAGAAAAAAAGAGAGAAAAAAACGAGAGAAAAAAAGGAGAAAAAAAGTCAGAGAAAAAAAAAGGAGAGAAAGAAAAAAAGTGTGAGGAAAAAAAAGAGAGAAGAAAAAAAAACAAAAAAATCGGCACAAACTTTTTCAGAGGAAAGTTGGAGACAAAGTTGTTGATATATCCTGCTTGGCTGTTGTTTCACCTCATTATCTTTACTGCCGTTGTGATCTTCACTTATATCTTGCTGTCCAAAGCTACTTAGTGTCCTTCATTGATGCTAGTTGTGCTACGATGTGACCTCATTAGTGTTCTAGGATCGCGTCTCTAGTTCGGTCTAGCCTAGGACCAGCACAGTACCGTCGTTGAGCGTTTATTCAACATTGCATCTTTGAATTGATTATTGCTAATCTTTTGCTACCATATATAGCCAACCCAGCTCCACATATTTCTACACCGTGTATACGTACGCTCCCCTGGCAATCGCTTTACTCAATATTCGGAGTTACTTGACACCGCTGGTTGCCGATCACCGCCTGCTTCATGGTAAGAACTTGTAAGACATTGATATTTGCTTTACTGTGAGCGTTTTACCACCACATCCTAGTACTTATAGGAACATTATTTTTGGGTTTTGTTTCTTGTTCTACTAATCATGACAGGATCCAGAGTCAATTCATGGGCTTTGTCGATCGCGGGAGACGTGCCACCACCTTTGCAAATACCACAACCGTCACGAGAGGTGCACAAACATCCAAATGCACATGATCAGGTTAATGTATCTATACCACCATTTAATGGCCGTTTTAAACCTGCTTTATATATTGAATGGGAGTTCGACATAAAAAATATATTTGCTTCCCATAATTTCGATGAACATAAAAAGGTTAAGGTTGCGGTTGGTTCTTTCACTGGTTATGCTTTGGTTTGGTGGAGTGAATATTGTCGGTTACACCCTGATTATATACCTACTACTTGGGATGATTTGACACTTGCCATGCGACATACTTTCATCCCTGCTTATTATACTCGTGACATGATTAAGAAGTTGCAACACTTAAAACAAGGTAGTGAAACTGTAACAAAATATTATGATGATTTACAAACTACCTTGTTGCATTCCTCTTTAGAAGAAAGTGAAGATGATTTTATGGATAGATTTTGGGGAGGATTAAACCGTGATATTCAAGAGATACTAATTCATGAAGAGTGTTATCCTATGGACCATTTGTTTCATCTTGCTTGCAAAGCTGAACAGGAAATAAAACGACGTGTTGGCCACGAGGAGAACAAGCGCACGGTGCACATTCCAAGAGTTGATATGATTGTTCCTTCAACTACTAGGCATACTATGACAACCACATCCGTTGTTGTCAGGACTACATCACCTCCACCATGTGACACATCGCCCCCGAGAGTGGCTACATCATCTGAGTTGATCATCAGAGGTAATGACAAAGGTACTGATCTTCCATCTCTATATGAGAATGATGAATGCCTTGTCAATTTGAATGCACCATCTGATGAGCTACCCACTACTTTGATCACACCACCTATTTTAGAGGACTACGTTGATAATTTGACTTTGCCATGTGATCAAACAACTGAAATACCAACAATTTTGAGTGCACCCATTGAATTAACTATTGATGCAAAAGAACCAATGTTTAATCATTTTGATATGACCTCTAATCTTGGTGATGATTCTGTGTTGAATGACTTATTGCATGTTTGCTTATTTAAGCATGTTGTAGCATGTAAATTTGATGCAAGTAAGGTTTATTCACCAATGTTGGGATGGTTTAATGATGAACATTGTCAATCTTTTGAAATGAATAAGAGCTTCACTTATATGTGCAAACTGAGTTGCAATAATTTCATGCCTTCTACTTTTTGTGCTAATTTTTTGGCTTTAGATTTTATGAACTATGCAAGTTACTCATCTATTCATGTGTCATATATGCAAAAATCAAGGGAAGTAAAAATGGATGACATATACATATACAACATGTACACCTTGTCTCTTTTGTTAGCCACATTTTAGATTAAGCAACGCCGAGGACGGCTTTATTTTCAAGAAGGGGAGGATGATAAGGACATGACTACCTTGGATATGACCAAAAATATTGCATATATGCATATTTGTAAGGTGATTTCTAGTGCAAACTATTCAATAATCTATTTATGTTATCCAGAACAAAAATACTTCACACACTTTTGTGTTTTGTCTAATTGCAGGTGTATGGGACATTTGTACAATCCACATATGAAGATAAGGAAGAAAGAGATGTTTATTTGCTGTCCAAAAAGTTCTCTCACGTCACTTTTGGCCCAAGAGAAGATAGAGTCCAAGTCTCTCACGTTCTGGATTCAGATTCGGACTGCACAGACACACCTGACTCAAAACGCACACAAGTTTTTCATACGGACTCCGAATTGGGTGATTCTTTTTTTGTTGGAAACTAGATTTCGTGCACTTTCCAACCCAATTGGAATCACCTTCAAATTCGTCCGGAGCGTTGAGTTGTGGACGAAACAATCTGATGTTGCAGCAGAATCCGAGTCAAACTACAAGTCCAAAGGTGTTACATCACCTCCACTTGGGCCCATTGGCCTCGTACGACCTAGATTTAGTTTTAGGCTGCCTTGGGACGTCCTCCCACCTCCTTGGCCGCCACCCCTTGCTCCTATATAAGTAGATCCATCTAGTAGCTTTTCCTTGGGATTTGTTTAGTTAAAAGTTAGCCATTGCAACTTCGTGTACTTCGTTTGTGTCCAACGACCAGACCAAGACCGCTTCCGGATCCCCACCATTATCAATACTTCATATATATTTGCAATATTCAGATTGCTTTATCATATTCTTGCTCGTTCTTCGATTGCTTGCAGGAATAGACCTTCGTGGTCAGGCTGACCGTGCTTCCAGCATCGTCAGTAACCTCAGGAGATTGGTTTAGCGATTGCTAAGGCGCAACGTCGTGCACGTTTGTAGTCGGATTGTCAAAGTCGTCTCCACCAAATCGATAGTTATCATCTCATCGAAAGATCGGGACCCTCGCCTCTGATACCACTTGATAGAGGCGAGGGTCCCGATCTTTCGATGAGATTGTCACATCCCTAGTCTGGTATGACCTAGACTAGCTAGTCATTTGTGCATCATATTTAAATTTCATTTAAATTTGAAATGAGGGTTGGTGGAACCCTCAGAATCATTTTTGGAAATGACCCAAATAAAAAATTTCTCCAAAAGGGTCCAAGAAAATGCTCATGTTGCCCTCTGAAAATATTGGTCAGAGATAAAAATCAAAACAATATTTTTAGGAGCTCATGGATATTTATTTTGGCCATTTGGATTAATTCGATAAATATTTGCATTGGAAATATATTTCTATATATATGAAATATGGTCCAAAAATTATGCCATTTATAAAGGAGCTCTGGAATAATATATCTAGCTCCTACAAAAATTGGCATAATAAAATAAAATGGTTTAGTATTTTTATTAAACCAAACAAATGTCAGAAAATTAGAAAAGGAAACAGAAAAGGGGAGAGAGACTTACCTGGGCCACTTACCCGATCGGCCCAGTAGCTCGGCCCAGCTGACTGGCCGACGCCAGTCGTCCCCCTCCTCGCGCCAGAGGGACAAGGCGCGTGGTCGCCGCACACCGCGCTCATGCGCGCCACGGCAGCTGCCTGCGTGCCCTCCCCCTCGACGCCCTGGCCTCGCCAGAAGCGCCCAGCACCGCCCCGGATCTCTCCCTCGCTCTCTCGTTCCTCTCCCTCCCCTGCATCTCTCCCTCTCCCCGCACCCGAAGCGCTGCCGTCGCCGCCGCACGCCGTGGCCATAGCCACCGCCTCCCCCTCGCCTCCCCGTCGTGCCCAGGAGCTCCGCCTCGTCGCCAGCTACCTCCTCGCCGAGCCACGCAAGCCGGAGTGCCCCGAGGAGCCGCCATCGCCGTCATCTTCGTCGTCGGCCGCCCGAGATCGTCGGCGCCCGTCCGTCGTCTCCGACTCGTCCCCGAGCCTATTGACCATCCCGTCGCCTCTGCCGTGAGCTTCTGCGCCTGTTCCCCCTTCTCTTCTTCCTCCCCGTGCGCCGTAGCTGTGCTCCCGCTCGAGGCCGAACTCCGGCCGCCGCCGTGAGCTCTTCTCCGGCGAGCTCCGCCGCCCCCGCAGCCTCCCGCGTGTTCCACTGGATGCGCATGAGCGCGGGCTTCGCTCTCGTGGTCTCCGCCGCCCGGATGGTCGCCGGAGCGACGTTCCCGAGCCCCTCCGCCGCGCTCGGCCTCGCCGGCGGCTAAACGCCGGCGGGATTGACCGGTCAACCCGCGCTAACCCCCCCAGTTGACCTGGGGTTTGACTACCCAGAGTCAATGACATGTGGGCCCCGGCCCTGACTAATTTTAGTTTAGGATTAGTTTAAATTTAATCAACTCTGTTAATTAACCCTGACACTGACAGTGGGCCCCAGCGCCACTAATCTTTTTAATTAGGATTAAACTAACCCTGTTTAACCCCCCTGTCACTGACGTGTGGGTCCCACACGTCAAATTTGACCTGGACAGCCGCGTTGACCCGCTGATGTAGTGATGACGTCATGCTGACGCAATTATATATTTTCTGGAATTAAAATAATTCAGAAAATCCAGAAAATGATTTAAACTTCAAAAATTCATAGAAATTCAACCGTAGCTCAGATTGAAATAATTTATATATGAAAAATTATCAGAAAAATGCAACCTTTCCATCTGTACTAGTTTCATGCATGAAAAACCAACTTATACATGCTGAATATGGGAAAACACATTATGGCATATATAAGAGACTTAATTTAGAAATGCATTTGAACCTTTGGTTCAAATGGACTTCAAACCAATTGAACACTAGTTGCATTAGCTCAACAGCATCACATCTACATGCCATGTTCATGCATCATATTGTTGCATATGATTGTGTATTGATTGCCGGCACCGTTCCTTCTCGATAGGTCCTACTCCGGAGACGTTCCAGAGTACCTGTCTGTGAAGCAGTGCCTCCCTTGTTGATTTACCAGGCAAGCAAACCCCCCTTGTTCATTTCGATAAAACCCTACTCTCTCGCTCCTGCTCTCAGTTATTGCATTAGGACAACAACGATTCATCTGCTACTTTGTGCTGCGGTAGTTGAACCCATTCCTCTGCATGACCTGTCATTGCCACAGTAAATAGTTGAAACCCACTAGCATGTGTAGGAGTTGATTGAAGCCATTGTTGTGTTCCTACCATGCTATGCCTGCTATTGCTTAGAGTTGTGTCAGGTCTGGTTCATTGGGAATGAATTGGAGTGTTACGATATGTTCTAATGCTGAGAGTGAAGTGTGTGAACACGATTTGGTAAAGGTAGCGGTGAGAGGCCATGTAGGAGTACATGGTGGGTTGTCTCACTGGAACCGTCCTTAAGCACTGAGTTCTATGTATGTTGTCCAATGACTCGATACTACCACACATTGGAATGCTTAAGTGCCCCTCTCGACTTATTAGCCAACTTGATCTCTGTCCAGGAGTCGCAACTAGTTTCTGGTGTTTGTAGGTAGTGCTATTTTTCTACCAAGTGGCACCCGGCAGGGTGGGCTTGGGACAGACTAGGCACAAGTGGCCTGGTGTACCGAGTGGCACCCGGATGGTGGGCTCGGGAACCCTGTACACATCGTTTGGGGCCGTAAGCGACACCCCGGCCGGATTTCCTTGCGGATGAAACCCGAATAGGCGATAAACCTGGACTAGAGTCTTGTGTGGTTAGTCAGGTCGTGGCCGACACCCTCGCCAGGCTTCCGCTTGAAGGTTGCCGAGATACATGACGTGTACATGGCGGTAAGTGGCGAGAGCGTGTGTGAAGAAGTACACCCCTGCAGGGTTAACATGATCTATTCGAATAGCCGGGTCCGCGGTTATGGACTTCTTGGATGCTTACATGGTACATAGACAACTTGAAGTGGATACTATAAAATGCTCAAGACAAGTGTGAGTGCTATGGATGGCCTTCTCGTAGGGAGACGGGGATGAATCCATAGTAGTGTATTGTGTGGTGATTAGTGGACTCGTGTACGTTGTTTCACCTCAAGAGTTTCTGGTAGTCGTAGAACAGGATAGCCACAGAGTCAAAGCTGGCTTGCTGCAACTAAACCCCACATTACCTCTTGATACAAATGCATGTACGATAGGATCTGATGTAAGTCTTGCTGAGTACCTTTGTACTCATGTTGCTTTATTTATGTTTTTGCAGCTGAGACTTCGGTCTTACTAGTGTTCTCGTGGACTCCGACTAGTAGCTAGTACCTCAGCTACGATCTTGATCGGACGTTGTAGATAGTCAGGCGTTCAGCCTTTTTCATTTATAGATGTCTGTACTCAGACATGTAATGCTTCCGCTTGTTGCTTGATTGCTCTGACTGTTGGGTCATGTGACCCCTGTTTGTAATAATGCTGTGATGGCTCTTCTGAGCCTTTATCTTTTGAGTTGTTGAGTTATGCTGTGATGCCATGTTGTATAGCACATACTTGCATGTTATGCGTACGTGTAATGTGTATTGCTATGTGTGGGATCTGACTATCTAGTTGTTTATCCCTAGTAGACTCTCTTACCGGGAAATGTCTCCTAGTGCTTCCACTGAGCCCTGGTAGCTTGCTACTGCTCCGGAACACTTAGGTTGGCCGGCATGTGTCCTTCTTCGATCCTGTGTCTGTCCCTTCGGGGAAATGTCACGCGATGAATACCGGAGTCCTGCTAGCCCGCTACAGCCCGGTTCGCCGGAGTCCTGTTAGCCCAGTGCTACAGCCTGGATTCACTCGCTGATGACCGACACGTTCGATGCTGGGTCATGGATGCCTGTCCCTGTAAGTTAGTGCCACTTTGGGTTTACGACTAGCCATGTCAGCCCGGGCTCTTTATCATATGGATGCTAGCGACACCATCATATACGTGTGCCAAAAGGCGCAAACGGTCCCGGACAAAGGTAAGGCGACACCGTGGGGATACCGTGCGTGAGGCCGCAAAGTGATATGAGGTGTTACATGCTAGATCGATATGGCATTGAGTCGGGGTCCTGACAGCTTTGGTATCAGAGCCTGACTGCCTGTAGGTTTACCAAGCCAAACTGGTCGAAGTTGAGTCTAGAAATTCTTTAGTTATGTAAGGGAATTGATTGTGGGAAGGAACGTAAGGCTCTTTTTACTCCTTTACGTCATGACCTTCTGATCTGAGTCGTCCTATCTTTCCGACGGGGTTAAGGAACTAGGCTTCTCTTCCGTCTAACAGGGTCACGTGTTACTACTCCGTAGTTCCATAGGACTGGTTGATCAGAGTCATACCCCAGTTTTGAGTATTTCCGGTGTAGTCTGCTTAGTATGATCTCAGAACCTTGAGTAATGCTGATGAGTATGTTACCACCCCATTTTTAGTAGGATGTCTCATTCTGGGCATTTTACTGTCGTTATGCTGCCGAAATTTCCCTAGGAGTTCGATAGATACTAACTTCTTGTCCTACATTCTTCAGTCCATAGTTGATGCTGATTCCGTCCTTGGTTTCGTTCTCAGGATGTCATCAACTAAGCGAAGTTCTATTGTTCGTAGCCAGAACCACGGAGATGGTAGGAATGAGGATCCTCCTGACCAGCCTTCGTTGACAGAGTTCATGTTAGAAATGGAGAGGAACAAGCGTGAGTCCAACCGCTTGTTGGCACGTATCGAGGAGAACACGGCACATCAGTTCAAAGGGTCTGCTACCATTCATGATTTCATCCGCTTGCACCCACCCACTTTTCATCATTCCATCGAGCCACTCGATGCAGATGATTGGCTCCGTAGCATCACTCATAAGCTGCGTTCCACGAACGTAGCTGAAGATGACAAGGTCACTTATGCCACATACCACCTGGAAGGTCCTGCTAGTCTTTGGTGGCAGAACTATGAGGCTATGCTTCCAGCTGGCCAGATTCCTACCTGGAAGGATTTCACTGAGGCTTTTCGCGAGCATCACATTCCCCAAGCCCTCCTTGATCGCAAGAGAGAAGAGTTCTGTAGTTTCACCCAGAGTAAGATGGCTGTTGATGCTTATAGCAGAGAGTTCGAGAACCTTGCCCGCTATGCCACAGAAGAAGTGTCCACGGACGCTAAGAAGCAGGCTAGGTTCCGGAAGGGTCTCAACCCCAAGTTGCGTCGCGATCTCCACCTGCATCATTGTGATACATTCCAAGCTCTTGTGAACAAGGCCATTAATGTGGAGACAGCTCAGCTCACTTACGAGGAGTCTCGTAAGCACACCCGTGATTTGGGATCCTCCTCTGGCTCTAGTTCCCAGAAGCGCCGGATTTGGGTTCCAAACTCCGCTCTTCCTTCCGGATATACGCCGGGGCCATCCTCTGTGGTGCCTCCCCCAGCTCAGTCGTATGTTCCACCCAGGCCTACTGGTAGACCGTTTGTCAGTACGGGTCCACGTTTAACCTCGGGAACTTGCTTCACATGCGGGAAGCCAGGACACTATGCACGTGATTGCTCTCAGACTAGTTATGCTCCACCCCAGCCCGAGAAGACTGTTGGCTGTATTAAGCCATCACGCCAGATGATCAGTGTCAAGTCAGTTCCCCCTGAACGTGGACGTGTGCATCACGTCTCAGCTAAAGATGCTCATGATGATCCAGATGTTGTTCTTGGTACACTCCTTGTCAATTGTCACCCAGCATCAGTTCTATTCGATACTGGAGCATCTCACTCCTTCATTTCTGAAGGCTATGCTCGTTTGCACGACATGTCATTTTGTGATATGCCAACTCCGCTTGAAATCCAAACCCCAGGGTCTAGATGGCAGACCACCAGAATCAGCCATGGTAATGAAATCCTTGTTGATAGACTTGTATTCCTTGCATCACTTGTAGCCCTCAAGTCCTCAGATATTAACATCATCTTGGGTATGGACTGGATGACAGCTCATCATGCCAAGATTGATTGCTACACAAGATCTGTTCAGCTTACACACCCATCTGGCAAGATAGTCACTGTCTCCACTAGAGTTGCAAAGCGTCAGCTCTATTCTCTTAATGCCAGCCCTCTTCCAGACCTTGAAGATATCCCGGTAGTCCGTGACTTTCCGGATGTCTTTCCAGAGGAACTGCCAGGTGTTCCACCTGACAGAGATGTAGAGTTCGTCATAGATCTTATCCCAGGAACAGCTCCAATCTCCCGGAGACCTTACAAGATGGCACCCCTAGAATTAGCCGAGCTTAAGAAACAACTCGATGAGTCCTTGCAAAAGGGTTTCATCCGTCCCAGCTCTTCTCCTTGGGCTTGCCCCGTCCTCTTCGTCAAGAAGAAGGATGGTACGGACCGGATGGTTGTAGATTATCGTCCCGTTAATTTGGTCACGATAAAGAACAAGTATCCGCTTCCCAGGATCAACGACCTGTATGATCAGCTCGCTGGATCCTCAGTCTTCTCCAAGATGGATTTAAGATTAGGCTACCATCAAATCAAGATCAGAAACGGGGACATTCCCAAGACAGCTTTTGTCACTCGTTATGGCCAGTACGAGTACACCGTCATGTCCTTCGGCCTAACCAACGCCCCAGCCACATTCTCCCGCTTGATGAACTCGATCTTCATGGAGTACTTAGATAAGTTCGTCGTGGTTTACCTCGATGATATTCTTATTTACTCGAAGAACGAGGAAGAGCATGCCGAACATCTTAGACTTGTGTTAGAAAAACTCAGAGAGCACCGCCTTTATGCCAAGTTCTCCAAGTGTGAATTTTGGTTGCCAGAAGTGACCTACCTAGGCCACGTAATCTCTGGTAAGGGCATTGCTGTCAATCCCGAGAGAGTTCAAGCCGTTCTCGATTGGACTCCACCTGAAACAGTCAAACAAGTTAGGAGTTTCCTTGGTCTAGCCAGCTATTGTCGCCGCTTTGTTGAAAACTTCTCCAAAGTAGCCAAACCCCTCACGGAACTTCTCAAGAAAGATAAAAAGTTTGAGTGGTCCCCACAGTGTGAGTACAGTTTTCAGGAGCTGAAAAGACGCCTGACTTCTGCTCCCATACTTGTGCCACCGGATTTCACTAAAGACTTTATTATCTACTGCGACGCCTCACGACAGGGACTAGGTTGCATTCTTATGCAGGATCGTCATGTGATTGCCTATGCATCTCGACAGTTGCATCCACATGAGGAGAATTATCCTACACATGATCTAGAGCTTGCAGCCGTAGTCTATGCACTCAAGACCTGGCGACATTACCTCCTTGGTAAACGTTGCGAGATCTACACCGATCACCAGAGTCTCAAGTATATCTTCACCCAACCGGATCTGAACCTTAGGCAAAGACGTTGGTTGGAGTTAATCACAGATTATGATCTAGGGATTACCTACACCCCAGGCAAAGCCAATGTCATGGCTGATGCGCTAAGTCGTAAATCCTATTGCAACAATCTCATGTTGCAGCAAGGCCAACCACTTCTCCATGAGGAATTCTGTAAGCTTAACCTTCACATTGCTCCTCGCGGATTTCTTTCTACCTTGGTGGCGAAACCTACCCTTGAGGATCAGATCATCTCTGACCAGAAGTTTGATAGGGGGGTTATCCGCATTAAGAGAAACATTAAGAAGGGAGTTGGTGGATGTTTCTCTATGGATGATCGTGGTGTTGTTTTCTTTGAGAATCGCTTGGTGGTTCCCAAGAAGCAACATCTTCGGCAGTTGATTCTTAAGGAGGCGCATGAATCTCCTCTCACCATTCATCCCGGTAGTACTAAGATGTATCAGGACCTACGCCAGAGGTTCTGGTGGACAAGGATGAAGAGAGAAATCGCTGAGTTCATTGCTAAATGTGACATTTGTCGTCGCGTTAAGGCAGAGCATCAAAGACCTGCTGGCACCCTTCAGCCTTTAGCTATTCCTGAATGGAAATGGGATAAAGTTGGTATGGACTTCATCACCGGCTTTCCCAGGACCAAGAGAGGGAATAATGCTATCTTCGTAGTCATTGATCGTCTCTCCAAAGTGGCTCACTTCCTTCCTGTTCGAGAGAGTATCACTGCTAGTCAGCTTGCTGACCTATACATTTCTCGAATAGTGTCACTCCATGGTGTTCCACTAGAGATCAATTCAGACCGTGGCAGCCTTTTCACTTCTCATTTCTGGGAGAGTTTCCAAACTGCCATGGGAACCCATCTTTCCTTCAGTACCGCCTTCCACCCTCAGTCGAGTGGTCAGGTGGAACGGGTCAACCAAATTCTCGAAGACATGCTTAGAGCTTGCGTTATCTCATTCGGTATGGATTGGGAGAAATGTCTTCCTTTCGCCGAGTTTGCTTATAACAATAGCTACCAATCCAGCCTCAAGAAAGCTCGTTTTGAGGTTCTCTATGGACGAAGATGTCGAACACCTCTGAACTGGTCAAAAACCGGTGAAAGACAATTCTTTGGACCGGATATGATCCAGGAGGCAGAAGAGCAAGTTCGCATCATTCGTGAGAATTTGAAAACAGCCCAGTCTCGTCAGAAAAGTCAGTACGATCGTCATCATAAGGATATGACTTATGAAATTGGCGACCAAGCTTACCTTCGGGTTACTCCTTTGAAGGGTACCCATCGTTTCGGTATCAAGGGCAAGTTGGCTCCTCGTTACATTGGTCCTTTTTGTATTCTCGCTAAACGAGGAGAGGTTGCCTACCAATTGGAACTACCTCCACATCTTTCTCGAGTTCATGATGTCTTCCACGTCTCTCAACTCAGGCGTTGCTTCTCGGATCCCATCCGCGGAGTGGACCACGAAACGCTTGATCTCCAAGATAACCTCACATACCGAGAGTACCCGGTTCGCATTCTTGATCAAGCAGAGCGTGTTACCCGACGTCAGAACATCAAGTTTCTCAAAGTTCAGTGGTCTCATCATTCCGAGAGAGAGGCTACTTGGGAGCGAGAAGATCGCCTTCGACTGGAGTACCCCGCTTTCTTTCCGTCGACCCCTGAATCTCGGGACGAGATTTTTTCAAGTGGGGGCGAGTTGTCACATCCCTAGTCTGGTATGACCTAGACTAGCTAGTCATTTGTGCATCATATTTAAATTTCATTTAAATTTGAAATGAGGATTGGTGGAACCCTCAGAATCATTTTTGGAAATGACCCAAATAAAAAATTTCTCCAAAAGGGTCCAAGAAAATGCTCATGTTGCCCTCTGAAAATATTGGTCAGAGATAAAAATCAAAACAATATTTTTAGGAGCTCATGGATATTTATTTTGGCCATTTGGATTAATTCGATAAATATTTGCATTGGAAATATATTTCTATATATATGAAATATGGTCCAAAAATTATGCCATTTATAAAGGAGCTCTGGAATAATATATCTAGCTCCTACAAAAATTGGCATAATAAAATAAAATGGTTTAGTATTTTTATTAAACCAAACAAATGTCAGAAAATTAGAAAAGGAAACAGAAAAGGGGAGAGAGACTTACCTGGGCCACTTACCCGATCGGCCCAGTAGCTCGGCCCAGCTGACTGGCCGACGCCAGTAGTCCCCCTCCTCGCGCCAGAGGGACAGGGCGCGTGGTCGCCGCACACCGCGCGCATGCGCGCCACGGCAGCTGCCTGTGTGCCCTCCCCCTCGACGCCCTGGCCTCGCCAGAAGCGCCCAGCACCGCCCCGGATCTCTCCCTCGCTCTCTCGTTCCTCTCCCTCCCCTGCATCTCTCCCTCTCCCCGCACCCGAAGCGCTGCCGTCGCCGCCGCACGCCGTGGCCATAGCCACCGCCTCCCCCTCGCCTCCCCGTCGTGCCCAGGAGCTCCGCCTCGTCGCCAGCTACCTCCTCGCCGAGCCACGCAAGCCGGAGTGCCCCGAGGAGCCGCCATCGCCGTCATCTTCGTCGTCGGCCGCCCGAGATCGTCGGCGCCCGTCCGTCGTCTCCGACTCGTCCCCGAGCCTATTGACCATCCCGTCGCCTCCGACGTGAGCTTCTGCGCCTGTTCCCCCTTCTCTTCTTCCTCCCCGTGCGCCGTAGCTGTGCTCCCGCTCGAGGCCGAACTCCGGCCGCCGCCGTGAGCTCTGCTCCGGCGAGCTCCGCCGCCCCCGCAGCCTCCCGCGTGTTCCACTGGATGCGCGTGAGCGTGGGCTTCGCTCTCGTGGTCTCCGCCGCCCGAATGGTCGCCGGAGCGACGTTCCCGAGCTCCTCCGCCGCGCTCGGCCTCGCCGGCGGCTAAACGCCGGCGGGATTGACCGGTCAACCCGCGCTAACCCCCCCAGTTGACCTGGGTTTGACTACCCAGAGTCAATGACATGTGGGCCCCGGCCCTGACTAATTTTAGTTTAGGATTAGTTTAAATTTAATCAACTTTGTTAATTAACCCTAACACTGACAGTGGGCCCCAGCGCCACTAATCTTTTTAATTAGGATTAAACTAACCCTGTTTAACCCCCCTGTCACTGATGTGTGGGTCCCACACATCAGATTTGACCTGGACAGCCGCGTTGACCCGCTGATGTAGTGATGACGTCATGCTGACGCAATTATATATTTTCTGGAATTAAAATAATTCAGAAAATCCAGAAAATGATTTAAACTTCAAAAATTCATTGAAATTCAACCGTAGCTCAGATTGAAATAATTTATATATGAAAAATTATCAGAAAAATGCAACATTTCCATCTGTACTAGTTTCATGCATGAAAAACCAACTTATACATGCTGAATATGGGAAAACACATTATGGCATATATAAGAGACTTAATTTAGAAATGCATTTGAACCTTTGGTTCAAATGGACTTCAAACCAATTGAACACTAGTTGCATTAGCTCAACAGCATCACATCTACATGCCATGTTCATGCATCATATTGTTGCATATGATTGTGTATTGATTGCCGGCACCGTTCCTTCTCGATAGGTCCTACTCCGGAGACGTTCCAGAGTACCTGTCTGTGAAGCAGTGCCTCCCTTGTTGATTTACCAGGCAAGCAAACCCCCCTTGTTCATTTCGATAAAACCCTACTCTCTCGCTCCTGCTCTCAGTTATTGCATTAGGACAACAACGATTCATCTGCTACTTTGTGCTGCGGTAGTTGAACCCATTCCTCTGCATGACCTGTCATTGCCACAGTAAATAGTTGAAACCCACTAGCATGTGTAGGAGTTGATTGAAGCCATTGTTGTGTTCCTACCATGCTATGCCTGCTATTGCTTAGAGTTGTGTCAGGTCTGGTTCATTGGGAATGAATTGGAGTGTTACGATATGTTCTGATGCTGAGAGTGAAGTGTGTGAACACGATTTGGTAAAGGTAGCGGTGAGAGGCCATGTAGGAGTACATGGTGGGTTGTCTCACTGGAACCGTCCTTAAGCACTGAGTTCTATGTATGTTGTCCAATGACTCGATACTACCACACATTGGAATGCTTAAGTGCCCCTCTCGACTTATTAGCCAACTTGATCTCTGTCCAGGAGTCACAACTAGTTTCTGGTGTTTGTAGGTAGTGCTATTTTTCTACCAAGTGGCACCCGGCAGGGTGGGCTTGGGACAGACTAGGCACAAGTGGCCTGGTGTACCGAGTGGCACCCGGATGGTGGGCTCAGGAACCCTGTACACATCGTTTGGGGCCGTAAGCGACACCCCGGCCGGATTTCCTTGCGGATGAAACCCGAATAGGCGATAAACCTGGACTAGAGTCTTGTGTGGTTAGTCAGGTCGTGGCCGACACCCTCGCCAGGCTTCCGCTTGAAGGTTGCCGAGATACATGACGTGTACATGGCGGTAAGTGGCGAGAGCGTGTGTGAAGAAGTACACCCCTGCAGGGTTAACATGATCTATTCGAATAGCCGGGTCCGCGGTTATGGACTTCTTGGATGCTTACATGGTACATAGACAACTTGAAGTGGATACTATAAAATGCTCAAAACAAGTGTGAGTGCTATGGATGGCCTTCTCGTAGGGAGACGGGGATGAATCCATAGTAGTGTATTGTGTGGTGATTAGTGGACTCGTGTATGTTGTTTCACCTCAAGAGTTTCTGGTAGTCGTAGAACAGGATAGCCACAGAGTCAAAGCTGGCTTGCTGCAACTAAACCCCACATTACCTCTTGATACAAATGCATGTACGATAGGATCTGATGTAAGTCTTGCTGAGTACCTTTGTACTCATGTTGCTTTATTTATGTTTTTGCAGCTGAGACTTCGGTCTTACTAGTGTTCTCGTGGACTCCGACTAGTAGCTAGTACCTCAGCTACGATCTTGATCGGACGTTGTAGATAGTCAGGCGTTCAGCCTTTTTCATTTATAGATGTCTGTACTCAGACATGTAATGCTTCCGCTTGTTGCTTGATTGCTCTGACTGTTGGGTCATGTGACCCCTGTTTGTAATAATGCTGTGATGGCTCTTCTGAGCCTTTATCTTTTGAGTTGTTGAGTTATGCTGTGATGCCATGTTGTACAGCACATACTTGCATGTTATGCGTACGTGTAATGTGTATTGCTATGTGTGGGATCTGACTATCTAGTTGTTTATCCCTAGTAGACTCTCTTACCGGGAAATGTCTCCTAGTGCTTCCACTGAGCCCTGGTAGCTTGCTACTGCTCCGGAACACTTAGGTTGGCCGGCATGTGTCCTTCTTCGATCCTGTGTCTGTCCCTTCGGGGAAACGTCACGCGATGAATACCGGAGTCCTGCTAGCCCGCTACAGCCCGGTTCGCCGGAGTCCTGTTAGCCCAGTGCTACAGCCTGGATTCACTTGCTGATGACCGACACGTTCGATGCTGGGTCATGGATGCCTGTCCCTGTAAGTTAGTGCCACTTTGGGTTTACGACTAGCCATGTCAGCCCGGGCTCTTTATCATATGGATGCTAGCGACACCATCATATACGTGTGCCAAAAGGCGCAAACGGTCCCGGACAAAGGTAAGGCGACACCGTGGGGATACCGTGCGTGAGGCCGCAAAGTGATATGAGGTGTTACATGCTAGATCGATGTGGCATTGAGTCGGGGTCCTGACAGAGATGATAACTATCGATTTGGTGGAGACGACTTTGACAATCCGACTACAAACGTGCACGACGTTGCGCCTTAGCAATCGCTAAACCAATCTCCTTAGGTTACTGACGATGCTGGAAGCACGGTAAGCCTGACCACGAAGGTCTATTCCTGAAAGCAATCGAAGAACGCGCAAGAATATGATAAAGCAATCTGAATATTGCAAATATATATGAAGTATTGATAATGGTGGGGATCCGTAAGCGGTCTTGGTCTGGTCGTTGGACACAAACGAAGTACACGAAGTTGCAATGGCTAACTTTTAACTAAACAAATCCCAAGGAAAAGCTACTAGATGGATCTACTTATATAGGAGCAAGGGGTGGCGGCCAAGGAGGTGGGAGGACGTCCCAAGGCAGCCTAAAGCTAAATCTAGGTCGTACAAGGCCAATGGGCCCAAGTGGAGGTGATGTAACACCTTTGGACTTGTAGTTTGACTCGGATTCTGCTGCAGCATCAGATTGTTTCGTCCACAATCAACGCTCCGGACGAATTTGAAGGTGATTCCAATTGGGTTGGAAAGTGCACGAAATCTAGTTTCCAACAAAAAAAGAATCACCCAATTCGGAGTCCGTATGAAAAACTTGTGTGCGTTTTGAGTCAGGTGTGTCTGTGCAGTCCGAATCTGAATCCAGAACGTGAGAGACTTGGACTCTATCTTCTCTTGGGCCAAAAGTGACGTGAGAGAACTTTTTGGACAGCAAATAAACATCTCTTTCTTCCTTATCTTCATATGTGGATTGTACAAATGTCCCATACACCTGCAATTAGACAAAACACAAAAGTGTGTGAAGTATTTTTGTTCTGGATAACATAAATAGATTATTGAATAGTTTGCACTAGAAATCACCTTACAAATATGCATATATGCAATATTTTTGGTCATATCCAAGGTAGTCATGTCCTTATCATACCCCCTCTTCCTAGCTCCAGCCGCCGCCCCTCGCCTCAAATTCCGTGCCGCCCCACTCATGCACCGCCACTTGTCGCCGCCCAAATGGCCTGCGCCGCCGCATCCACCTCCTCCAACCACTCAGGAGCCGCCAGGTGGCCTCCCGCGCGCCCCTTCCTCCCTCTCCCGCTGCCGGCCCTTCTGGCCCAGATCGGGGCCCGCCCGAGCCCATCCGGGGCCCGAGCGAGCCCGCGTGCGCCGCCGCCGCCCGATCCCGAATGCCTCCCGCACCAGAGCTCCACCGCCCGCTCTGCTCGCCGGAGCCTCGCGCCTTCCCCGCCGCCTCAATCCAACCGCGCCGGCGAGCGCCTGCCAGTCGAGCGCCGCTACCGGTGCCCGACCTCGCCTCTGCCTAGACCTCCGCCGCCGCTCCTCGTGAAGCTGCCACCAACGCCCCTGTCTCGCAGCCGCGCCATGGTGGCCTCCTCTCCTCCAACCCGGCGCCTCCCAGCTCGTCATCGCCGGAGACGGGTCCCTCCGGCCCGGATCCGGCCGGATCCGTCCTGTCCCGCAACCGCCGGCGACCTCGGCAGCCATGTAGCGCCACCGCCATGCTCCTGCCTCCCTCGATCCAGTCGGGATCGAGGAGAGGGACGACCGGGCCTCCATCGCCCCGTGGGCCCCGCGGCCTCCTGTCGGCCCAGTTCCATCGGCCCGCGTCCCCGGCCTGCCAGGCCTCCTCCAGCACCGACCGGCCTTTAGGCCCTTTGGTGAGAACCCGCAAGGCCCCTCTCTATGCATGTTTTAGTTATTTTGCGCTCGTCCGTTTTTTTCCAGAAATGGCTGTCCCCAGGAGATCCACTTTATGTGACCATCTTTGCCATGCCATAACTTCATGTGTGCTGCTCCATTTCGTGCGCATGATATATCAAAATGTTCGACATGAGATGCTCTACATTTCATTCCATTGTGTCATGCTTGTTTGAGATCATCTTGATGCCCTAATCATCGTTGCAAGAGTGCTATATGATGTTAATCTGCTGAAACTGTTATAACTTGATGTTTTGTCATTTTTGTTGCATTTTGTGTGTGCATCCTATGAGCATGAGCTCTACATGTGTTTTGTACTACATCATGCCATGTTTACAGGGGTGCCATCCATGTATTTTTTTGAATCTTGTACTGAGTGCATCAAGCTTGTTAAGTAGGGTACTTGCTGTTGCTGTTTTGCAAGGCTGAATCTGTTATTTTGTGATGCTATGTAAACCTGCTGCTACAAGTCTTTCTATGCATAATCTGGAGATGTTCACTAAGGATGTTTTGTTATACATGTCATGCTATATCCATACATGCCCCTGGTTGCATTTATAGCCTGCTGTAGCTTGTTGTAATCTTGCTCCAAATTTGCTAAATAATGTTGTTGTCAGCCTATTAACATTAAATCCAGTTTTGCCATGAGCTTTGCTAGTGATCCATGCATCCTATGAACTTGCTGTTGCCATGCTTAGCTTCATAAACATGTCTTCTTACTGTTGATCACCTTGTCATGCCATGTATTGCTCTGTGGTGAGTGGTACAAGCTCACCAACATGCCTACTTATCGTTGTTCCTGTCATGCTTGAATATGTCATATCTTTTGCTATGTTTACATGGGTGCCATCATATCTTCTGATCCTTTTTGGCTCATGGTCAGTAAAGGACTTTTGTTCTATGCATTTAGTAGTATCATGCCATGCCTTAAGTTTCTATGATAAGTTCCTGTAGCAGGTTGTTTGATAGCTCTAAACATTGCAACCTGATGTTATTTCTGCTAAGCCTGTAAACTGTTATTATTTGCAATCTTGCCATGTGTTTTTGAGCATGTTCTAGTAGTTTCTGGAGATAGCTCAGTGTTCATGTTTTGTCATACATTACCTGTACATCATGCCCATGCCTTTTGTTCTCATATTGTGGTACTGTAGCATGTTGTTTTGATGCTTGCAAGATGCCTAGTTGCTGTTTTGGACAGCTTGGCCTAAGAACTTGTTTGGAGTGTATGTGTTGCACCGTTGCTCCGTTTTGAGTTTGCTCTATATGAAACTTGCTTGATTTTGCATGTAGTTTCTTATTATCATGTTGCATCCTTGTTTTGAGTGTGTTTGCTTGATGTTGGTATTCCTTTTGCATCAATGCCATGTTTGACTTGTTTTGCTCATATCTTCTAGGCCGTAGCTCCGAATTAAATGAACTTTATATGTAACTTGACTAGAATCTCGTGTAGATCATATTGGTGCATTTTAACTTGCTGCTTAACAACTTGAACATAAGGTTATTTCAGATCTGGACCAATTTCGAAATTTGCATATGGACTTACCGAAATTGTTATATGTTGTTTCCGGCCTCATTTAAACTTGCTTTGATGTGTTGCTCTTGTATGCATCATCTCTTGCCATGAGTAGCTTCATGTAGCCTTGTCATGCATCATACTTGGTTGAGCATCGTGCCTTGTTCATGTGTGATGTGTTTACCATGTTGTGTGCTTCTTCTCGATAATTCCCGTTTCGTTGCGATCGTGAGGATTCGTTCGTCTACGCTTGGTTCATCTTTGTGGCTTCATCTTCTTCATGGACTCGTTCTTCTTCCTAGCGGGATTTCAGGCAAGATGACCGCTACCCTGGATCTCACTACTATCATTGCTATGCTAGTTGCTTCGTTCTATCGCTTTGCTGCGCTACCTATCTCTTGTTCTTCAAGCCTCCCAATTTGCCATGTCAGCCTCTAACCTTTTTCACCCTTCCTAGCAAACCGTTGTTTGGCTATGTTACCACTTTTGCTCAGCCCCTCTTATAGCGTTGTTAGTTGCAGGTGAAGTTGAAGATTGCTCCATGGTGGACAGGATTATGTTGGGATATCACAATATCTCTTATTTAATTAATGGATCTATATACTTGGTAAAGGGTGGAAGACTCGGCCTTATGCCTGGTGTTTTGTTCCACTCTTGCCGCCCTAGTTTCCGTCATACCGGTGTTATGTTCCCGGATTTTGCGTCCCTTACGCAGTTGGGTGATTTATGGGACCTCCTTGACAGTTCGCTTTGAATAAAACTCATCCAGCAAGGCCCAACCTTGGTTTTACCATTTGCCTCACCACCACCTACTTTTCCCTTGGGGGTAATTAACCGAAGGGTCATCTTTATTCAGCGCACCCGGGCCAATGCTTCTCTAAGTGTTGGTCCGAACTAGAGCCCTTTGCAGCGCCCCCTCAGGGAAACTTGAGGTCTGGTTTTAGTTGTACGGATTGCTCATCCGGTGTTGCCCTGAGAACGAGGTATGTGCAGCTCCTATCGGGATTGTCGACGCATCGTGCGGTCTTGCTGGTCTTGTTTTACCATTGTTGAAATTTCTTGTAAACCGGGATTCCGAGTCTGATCGGGTCTTCCTGGGAGAAGGTATATCCTTCGTTGATCGCGAGAGCTTATCATGGGCTAAGTTGGGACACCCCTGCAGGGTATAGACTTTCGAAAGCCGTTCCCGCGGTTATGTGGTAGATGGGAATTTGTTAATGTCCGGTTGTAGATAACTTGACACCAGATCCGAATTAAAACGCATCAACCGCGTGTATAGCCGTGATGGTCTCTTTTCGGCGGAGTCCGGGAAGTGAACATAGTTTTGGGTTATGTTTGACGTAAGTAGGAGTTCAAGATCACTTCTTGATCATTGCTAGCTTCACGAACGTTCCGTTTGCTCTCTTCTCGCTCTTATTTGCGTATGTTAGCCACCATATATGCTTAGTCGCTGCTGCAACCTCACCACTTTACCCCTTCCTTTCCCATTAAGATTTTCTAGTCTTGTTACCCCTGGTAATGGGATTGCTGAGTCCTTGTGGCTCACAGATTACTACAACACCAGTTGTAGGTACAGGTTATGCGATGATCTTGAGGCGAGAGCGATGATTGCTTGTTTTGGAGTTCTTCTTCAATCAGGGGATAGGTTCCAGGTCGGCAGCCTGGGCTAGCAGGGTGGATGACGTTTGAGTTTCTGTTTGTGTCTCATCCGTAGTCGGATGGTGATGTTATGTAAGATGAAGTCGTATTCATGTGGCATTGTATGCCTTTTGTATGTATCCCCATCTATTATGTAATGTTAATGTAATGATATCCACCTTGCAAAAGCGTTTCAATATGCGGTTCTATCCTTGGTGGGACCTTCGAGTCTCTTTAGGATAGTATCGCATATTGGGCGTGACACATGAGTTTGTTGGTGCCTTTACCGGAGGTCACCAGGCTCATGGCCAGGTGAGTGATTTACACATCATCCCCCAGAAGGAAGGGGAGAACTTGCGCAAGTACATCCAAAGGTTCAGCCGAGTGCAGTACAACATCCCAGACGTTCATCCTGCCGCCGTGATCAGTGTGTTCCATCAGAATGTGCGCAATCGTAAGATGCATGAAGAGCTGGCGATGAACAAGGTCAGAGATGTGGCTGAACTTTATGTTCTGGCCGATCGGTGCGCTCGTGCTGAAGAGGGAAGGAAGTACCCCGGTGAAGACGCCGGTGCGGAAACCGACTCCACGGGTGACACCATCACCCCAGCAAAGAAGGCCCCACGCTGTAACAGGAAGCGCAAGGGCAAGACCATGCTTGCCGTCGAGGGATCCAGCGACACCGGCGCCACCAAAAAGACTAAGGCGAGCGACCCCGGCAAGGAGGTTGCTGGGTGTGACGCTTGCCGGGCCTTGGCGGCTACCGACAAGCCAGGAGGCTCCGACAAGCAGTACTCCAAGATCCACCGCACTAAGGGCCATGATCTCCAAAACTACCGGCAGGTAGAGCTGCTCGCCGAGAAGCAAAAAGCCGAGTATGAGCAGCGGGACAAGGAGAAAGGCCCAGATGGTGCCAAGGGGTCCGGCAAGAAATGCGGCGGCCAAGGAGGCCGCTGCGGCAAGGATAATCAGCAAGAGAGGCCCGCCCGGGGCTGCAACAAGAAGCAGGAAGACGATGACCATGACGAGGACGACGAGTCCGGTGACCATGAGTTTCAGAAAGCCATAGAGGCCATGTGCGTCAATGGTGGCGCCTTGCTGCATACATCCCACCGCCAACTCAAGCACTGGGTGCGTGAGGTCACAACGGTCGAGCCGTCATTCGACACATGGAAGCCGCTGAAATGGTCCAGCACGCCCATCATCTTCGACACCGAGGACCACCCCGACCGCACTACTGCGGTCGGGTGCTTGCCATTGTTGGTTTCACCAATAATCCGCAACCTCAGGGTGACGAAGATGTTGGTTGATGGCGGGGCCGGCCTGAACTTGATCTCGCCTGTTGTGGTCAAAAGGCTGCAGATCCCTGATGGAGACCTCGAGGAGACAAGCACGTTCCAAGTGGTTAACCCGGGGAGGAGCCAGCCAAAGGGAAAGATCACGCTACCCGTGACATTCGGGGGCAAGCTGAACCACAGGAAGAACAAGATTGTTTTCGACGTAGCCGAGATCCCCTGCCTTACAACGGGATCCTCGGCCGCCTAGCACTAGCCAAGTTCATGGTGGCTTCACACTACGCCTACAACATGCTAAAGATGCCCGGGCCGATGAACATCATCACCGTCCCCTCCGACAGGAAAGATGCATTGATCTGCACCGACCAACTCTACCGAGAAGCAGTTGCAGCAGCTGCCGCTAAGGCACCTGCTCTTGCCAACGGAGCCCTGGGGGGGAAGAAGACCGGTGAGACCTCTTGCACCCACTCTGGCAAGCGCACATCTTCGGGGTGTTGCGTGTCCGTTGAGAACGTGCCAAAGAGCTCCGCCGGCAAGAGCAAGAAGTCCAGGGCTTCACCACCAGAAACCAAGAAGGTGCCCGTCAAGGAGGACGGCACGGGGGGGGGGGGAGCTTTTACCATAAGCTCCACCCTCGATGGCAAATAGGAAAGCGAGCTCATCACCTTCCTGTGGGCGAATGTCGATGTGTTTGCATGGAAAGCCTCTGACATCCCCGGCGTTCCCAGGGAGGTGATTGAGCACCACCTTGCTGTTTGTCCTCATGCGTGGCCCGTCAAGCAGAAGGTCAGGAAGCAAGCTCTAGAGAGGCAGGAGTTCATCACACAGGAAATCAGAAAGTTAGAGGCGGCAGGTTTGGTGAGAGGAGTGCTCCATCCGACGTGGTTGGCCAATCCGGTAGTGGTGCACAAGGCAAATGGGAAGTGGAGGCTGTGTATTGACTACAGAGACATCAATAAGGCTTGTCCAAAGGATCCCTTCCCGTTAGCGCGCATCGACCAGATTGTTGACTCCACGGCTGGGTGTGACCTATTATCATTCCTTCACGCCTACTCGGGATACCACCAGATCTTCATGACAAAAGAAGACGAGGAAAAGACATCATTCATCACCCCATGTGGTACGTATTGCTTTTTACGGATGCCTTTCGGGTTGAAGAGTGCTGGCTCAACCTTTACAAGAGCAGTCCAAATTGGTTTTGAGCCCCAGCTACATAGAAATATGGAAGCTTATATGGATGACATAGTGGTCAAAACCAAGGACAAAGCAGCACTTGTGCAAGATCTGGAGGAAACATTTGGGAACCTGCGCAAGATCAACCTCAAATTGAACCCTGAGAAGTGTGTTTTCGGTGTTCCGTCCGGCAAGCTTCTCGGGTTCTTTGTGTCCCAGCGCAGGATTGAAGCAAACCCAGATAAGATCAAGGCCATCGAGCAGATTGAGGCACCCAAACGGATCAAGGACGTGCGTCGGCTCACTGGTTGCGTTGCCGCCATGAGCCGGTTCATCTCCAAGTCCGCGGAGCGTGCCCTTCCTTTTTTCAAGATCTTGAAGAAGGCAGTGCCAGTGGAGTGGACCCCAGAGGCCGAGGCAGCGCTACAAGATTAGAAGAAATACCTCTCCTCTACCCCAGTGCTGGTTGCGCCCAAACCACAAGAACAGTTGCTGCTTTACCTAGCGGCAACAAATCAAGTGGTTAGCGCCGCACTAGTGGTGCAGAGAGAGATCAATGAGGAGACAGCGGCAGCAGCAGAGTCAACGGTTGGCAGGCTAGAACCCTCCCCGGCAGGGCTCGGTCCCGGCAAGACTGGCGCCAACCCGACAGGACCCACGCGACCGGGCGAAGAGGCGCAGAAGAAGAAAATGGTACAACACCCAGTTTACTTCGTCAACTTCCTCTTGCAGGGGGCTAGGTCGAGGTACTCAGGTGTGCAAAAGCTGCTCTTCAGCCTCCTTATGGCTTCGAGGAAGCTACGCCATTACTTCTAGGCGCACGAGATCACGGTGGTCACCCGCCTCCCTTTGTAATAGATACTGTAGAACCCAGATGCAACGGGGAGGATCGTGGAATGGGCCCTGGAGCTGTCAAGTTTTGGTTTGAAGTTCGAAAGTACCTCGACGATTCAGAGCAGAGTCTTGGCGGAGTTTGTTGCAGAATGGACCTTGACACCCGACGAAGAGGTACAGGAGACCACTCTCCCCGGCAAGGAAACGAGCCACAACTGGATCATGTACTTTGATGGTGCCTTCTCGCTGCAAGGCACCGGTGCTGGTGTGCTGCTTGTCGCACCCATCGGAGAGCACCTCAAGTACGTCATCCAAATGCGCTTCCCCCGGGAGATGTCAACCAACAGCACCGCCGAGTACGAGGGTTTGCTTTCCGATCTCAGGATCGCGACAAACCTTGGAGTCAAAAAGCTCATCGTCAGGGGCGACTCACAGCTTGTCGTTAGGCAAATCAAAAAAGATTATCAAAGCCCGTTGATGGAAGCTTACGCAGATGAGGTGAGGAAACTAGAGGAGCGCTTCGACGGTATACAAGAAGAGCATGTCCCTCGGGCGGAGAACGACATCACCGACTACCTGTCAAAGCGCGCTGCCCTCAAGCTACCTATGGAACCAGGTACTTTGGTGGTTCAGTTAACTCAACCATCCATTGAGCCGTCGACCGGGCAGAACAAGAGGAGGAAGCTAGGCCCCGGCAAGTACTTCCCCGCCAGCTCCCTGGAGCCGCTGGCGAAGATGTTGCCGTGGATGCCGATCCTGCCACGGGACAGCCGACTCCGGTAGGACCTCAGGTCATGGCCGTAGAGACGGCCGTCCCCATGGAAGAAGAGATGCCTTTGGACCTTGTCGTCGAGCCACAGGCTCTGGTATGGGTGCAACACACCGTCCGATTCCTCCAGAAAGGAGAGCTTCCTGAGGAGCAAGAAGAGGCAAAAAGAGTAGCCCGCCGGTCTGCTCTGTACCAATTCGTTGATAACGTATTGTACAGAAGAAGACCGAATGGGGTGAAATTGATGTGCATCTCTCGGGAAGAAGGACAAGGCTGCTAGCAGAGATACATGGAGGCATATGTGGCTCCCACATAGGGTCGAGGGCCCTCCAGCAAGGCTTTCCGGCAAGGTTTCTTCTGGCCCACCGCCCTCCAGGATGCGACGGCACTAGTAACCAAGTGTGAAGCATGCCAGTTCCATTTGAAGAAGCTCCATCAACCAGCCCAAGCCCTGCAAACTTTCCCTCTCTCCTGGCCCTTCTCGGTCTGGGGGCTCGACATATTGGGGCCCTTCCCTCTTGCAGTCGGGGGTTTTGAGTACTTGTACGTCGCAATCGACAAGTTCACAAAGTGGCCAGAAGTGGAAGCAGTGAGGAAGGTGACAACACAATCAGCCATCAAGTTCTTCAAGGGACTAGTGTGCCGTTTTGGGGTGCCCAACATGATCATCACCGACAACGGCACACAGTTCACAAGCCACATCTTCATGCAATACATTGAGGATCTCGGCAGCAGGGTCTGTTTTGCTTCCGTGGCACATCCACAGAGCAACGGCCAAGCGGAGAGAGCAAATGCTGAAGTCCTGCGAGGCTTAAGGACGAAGACTTTTGACAGGCTACGCAAACGCGGGAGACGCTGGATTGATGAGTTGCTGACGGTTCTTTGGTCGATCAGAACAACGCCAAATCGAGCCACCGGCCAGACACCCTTTGCCCTGGTTTACGAGGCAGAAGCAGTTCTCCCCAAAGAACTCATATACGGGTCACCTCGAGTGCTCACTTATGATGAGCTCGAGCAAGAGCGGTTGCGGCAAGATGATGCAACGCTCCTTGAGGAAGATCGTCTCTGGGCGGCTTTGAGAGCAGCACGCTACCAGCAAGCCTTGCGCCGCTACCATAGCCGCCAGGTTCGTGCCCGGAGCTTTGAGGAAGGCGACCTTGTTCTTCAGCATGTTCAGTCGGCCAAGAATTCCAACAAGTTGACGCCGAAGTGGGAAGGCCCTTATCGGGTAGCACGAGTCACCAGGCCCGGCGCAGTCAGGCTGGAGAACGAAGATGCCATTCAGTGAGCAACTCCTGGAACATCAAGCATCTTCCCAACTTTTACCCATAAGGTGCGGATGTCGGGCCTCCCGGCAAGCCACCCTTTTGTACAAGCCCTGCCGTCAAGGCATGTAACCCTATGTACGGAGCCAGGCGCAGACCCTGAGCATAAATAAATGAAGCGCTGTCGCCCTAAGTTATAGCATGCATGCTAGGTTGAGTCTCTTCCTTGGTTAGGGTTGATAGTGCTTAGCGGCGGCTAACCCCTAGCTTAGAGGTCGAGTGCACATCTCTCTATTCTTCTCTGTCTTCTTTGGTTCGCAGGACACACAAATATCCTTGCCGAGCTATTTTGGAGAAAAGGGGACGGACCAGCATCCGAGCCCCGGCAAGCCAAAGTTGCCGAGGGGCTTCAAGAGCAAGGATCCATCCGCGGCAAGCCAAGGTTGTTGGGGGCTGCAGATCCAGATAAGTCTTCTATCCTCTATCATGCGTTTCGTTATGGACCGAGGTATGTGAAACCTCGTTTTACCCTTAGGCTACCGTGCTCCCCCCCCATTCCGGACCCTAGGACTCATCCCCTGGGACCGAGTTTGGTCGTAGTCACGGCAGCAAGGAAATGAAACGAGGGGCCTAAGCCCACCGCATCCCTGCCTCTGCCAAGGGCATGAGAAAGGTCAAGCAAACTGGGGGGACGGCAAGGCCTGTTGCTGGGCAAAAAAACGTTTATATTAAAGGTGACAAGGATTCACTCCTTGTCGTGGATTCCACCCACGAATGAAAAACCTGGCAAACATCCCTTTTTCATTAAAAAACATCCCGAACAGGTACAGTCCATATGAAATAAAAAACATGAACAAGGGGATTACAAGTTTCAAAGTTAACAAAGGCCCGAAGGCTTATAAGAGTAAAAAGATATAAGGTGCCCGTAATCCCTTTCTTGTCCCTCTTCTCAGGAAATGGAACAAGAATGCAGAAGGGCAAAAGGGGTGCCTAGGCAAGCTACGAGTGGCAGAAGACACCAAGAGAACATCTCGGTGGCCGTCCAAGGGCTAGATAGTGATGGCGGGACCGGAGGCAGAGCTCTAAGACGAGGCGGCAGGACGTCAATACGCGACGAAGGCGTCGGTGCTCGCATACTCCGACTTGACGGCCTTGCCGTCCGCCCTCGTCCTCTTCCACAGCCTCCCAACGCCAGCCGCCCAAGGAGACGACCCCGAGAAGTTCAAGGAGCCGGTGACACGGATGATGGGGTCATCGGTGCCGCTCGGAGCGGCACCCGACACCTAGTCAGACCCGTCATCCTGCCGCCCGCTGCCCTTGTCGTCGCTGCTGTTGTCTTCCTCGCCACTGTCGCTTGAGGAGGAATCTTCATCATCGGAGGAACTCTCCACGCAGCACCTCACGCGAGTCCCGAAGTGCCCGAAGATCTTGACGGAGAGGAGGCCACCCTCCATTAGTTTGAAATGGAGAGTGAGCCCATCCGTCAAGCTATGGAGGCGAGCGAAGGTCTTCCACCCTCGGTGAAGATACATGACGTGAGGGGCGGGGAACTCGATGTCGGCCCAAGTGCCACTGTTCCCGCAACCCCTCATATGCAGCCGCAACGCCTGCGGCGGATCCAGCTCCATCTCCTGCGTGAATGGAGTCGGGAGGCGAAGGCGACGGCGCGGTGGCTGGCGCAGCCTGACGAAGAACTCACAGGGATTGTCCCTGGCGTGGCCCTCCATCGGAGGAAGGGCTGCCGGTGGGGGCGAGGCTGATCTGCCACCCCGTCCTCCTCCCCCTCGAGCACCACGGCAGCCTCGACCTCGCCCCCTCCCCCTTCCTCTAGCAGCCGACTCCACCACTACGAGCTCTTGGGGAGGGGCGATGTGCTGTCTGGCCGAAACCCTCGCCGCCATCGATGAAGCGTCGCCACGCCCTCTCGCCATGGCAGAAGAAGAAAGGAAGCATGAATGGGGAGAGGCAGATGGAAAAGAGTTGAGAGGCACCGTTCCTCTCGCTCCCCCCTATAAAGGGATGAGGGCGAGGCCCGGCCGCCCCCTCTCAGCCAATCCGGCTCGCTGAAGTGACAGTGAGCGGGGCCGTCGACCGCCCTTCTCGCTCCATTGAAGGCGCGTTGGAATCGACCCGCGTGCGCACGCTTCCCACATTCCGCGCGCCTGTCATTCGCTTTGTGTTATGGATGCAGCAAATGTGGCACATGGGGCGGGCACAGTGGGACGCGTGGAGCGACGGTTCCCAAGCAAGGGCAGTAAATGGGAGGCGGCCCTGTAGTCTCAAAGAGGCACGCAAGCCGCCTCTTTACTGTCCACCACGAGGTGACGCCAGCATGCTTCCGTCATGCACGCGCGCATGACCCCCACGTCGCACGATCAACGCGGGTCGTGGGAAGCGCAGCGGACGGAACAGTGGCCGTGGAAAAATCCGCCCCAAACTGTCCGCGCATCGTACTCGGCCTGGCCCAACAACGTGTTGTGCTTATGTATAGCCCAGGCCCGGGGGCTCCTGTCGGTGTACAAAAGTAGGGGCTCTCCTTTTGACCCCTTTACTTGTGCACGGGTAGTCAGATCCTCCCGCCATGGCCACACATAGCAGGGCGGGAAAGGGAAGCCAGAGAGAAGCCGAAGACACAAGACAAACAAAGTAACGACAAGGACCAAGGCCACAAAGATCGAATGGGCGGAGCAGGCTTCCCCGGCAAGGACCCTTGCCGGGGCAGCCTCAGCAGCCCTGGCAAGACCCTTGTCGGGGCAGCCTCAGCAGCCCCGGCAAGACCCTTGCCGGGGCAGCTCGCCCACACCAGTTGAGTGAGCCACCTTTGAGCCCGCCAACGCTGACAAATGCATTGGGACAAGGCTCAGGAGGCACCTCCATGGTGGCATGTAGATCTTTGTGATGACAAAGAATAGTCAAGATCAAATGAGGATAGGAAGGCAACCATCCTCGCCGAAGAAACCTACAAGACCCCCCGGCAAGATCCTTGCCAGGGACACCAGCGCGCCACGGCAAGACCCTTGCCGGGCCACCCGACGGGACCTTCGCCGAGCACGCCAGCAGGGCCATGGCTAGGCCCACGCCAGCCAAGCCTCCACCACCGTTCGCATGCAGCCACCGACCCAACCAGCTGGGCAGGCACCTGCGTGGCAACATGCAACCCTTCGTGGAGGCTCCACCATCGCGCCACCTCAGCTGCATGCCTGCCTACATGGCACCACATGCATCGTTGGCCAGGGTGCGTGTCAAAGCAAGGAGGAGCGGCGACGGACGGGACGGGCCTCGCCCCCGTCCCCGATAAAGCAAAGAGGACACCTAAGCCTTGCATTGAATGCACTTTGTCCCGTGATACCAGCGATAAGCTCGCAAACGCTGTAGCACTTTCCACCTCCTGTGTGCCACTGTGGCAGCCCTTTTCACCTATAAAAGGAGGCCCGTGGCACACTGGGAAAGGATTCGGCTCTTTTGAACCTAGCAGCACCCAGAGCTAGTTCAGGAGCTCATGAACACCAAATACATCCACCAAAGAAGGATCATAGGGTTTTACGCATTTTCGTGGCCCGAACCTGGGTAAATCCCCTTTGTGTTGTCTACTATCCCCGCTCTTCTCAAGATCCCCGCGCCCCGCAACCGTAGAAGGGATTCCAGTGTTCCCATAGGTGTCGTTTCCCACTGATAACTGTAGATGTCCCTGCTCCACTTCTTGACAAGGAACATACTGTACTTACTAAAGAAGAATAGAGGAGGAACATGTTAAAGAATAAAAGGGGCATATTATTGAGATTCCCCTTCTTTCTATGCAATGTTGGTTGCCCACCCATGATGAATCAGAGCGCCCAAAGAAATGCAATTCCGTGATGTTTCTCTATATTTGGCCACATGCATTTGGAAACTCAAGTGGGAGCATTAGCTAACCAATTAAATGTGTGTCTGTTAGCTAATATTAGTATCATATCACATTCATATTCGAAGAACCTTAGGACGTATGATTGGTGCGTTATTTAGCTTTAAAGGGTGGACAACTGCTAGTAGGACACAAAGCACCTACGCATATCGTAGTGTAGATATAATGGGAAAACCCTAAGCATCAGGAGTAAAATCAGGAAAGTGGAACTTGCTGGAATATATGTGCTAGTATTGACAGTACGGCTAGAAAGGCTTTGAATGCCAACTCTCTACAACTGAAGGCGCAATACTGTTACTATCAGTCTAACTCCCAAAGGCGACACATACGATCGAGTACGAAGAGTTGAAAGCGTCCATGACAATCGACATGAAGACCAACATGAAGAGTTGAAAGCGTCCATGACAATCTACCGAATAGACCTGTACACTATAAATGTGCCTGCTCCTCTTCACTACAAAGAACATATTGTACAACTATTATACTCCCTCTGTTCCTAAATACAAATCTTTGTAGAGATTCCACTATGGATCACATACATATGTATATAGATACATTTTAGAGTGTAGATTCACTCATTTTGCTCCGTATGTATTCCATGGAGGAATATCTACAAAGACTTATATTTAGGTACGGAGAGAGTACTTACAAAGGAAGAACAGAAGAGGAGCATGCTAAAGAAGAGCAATGATATTTTGGAAAATAAAATATTGGTTGGCCACACATGATGAACCAGAGCGCATAAAGAACGCAACTCCCAGTCGTCTCTCCATATGTGGTGCATGTGCTTTTTGAAAGTAAAGTAGGAACATTAACTGACCAATTAAACATTCTCTATTTTAGTACATGTCAGCATCATATCAGATTCGTATTTGAGCAACTAAGTTTGGAATTATGAGTGGCATGTTGTTTACCTTGATGGGTTGAGGAGCACTGCTTGCACGTACGTCTCGAAGCACCTATTATAATAGTACTGAATATATGGGAATGTCTACATCCAAGTCGCCTGGCTTTCGTCATTTGGGTCAGTCAACCATTTCAGGCGGTTGGATGAAAATCCTACGTCTCCCGACCCTTCTTCTTCATCACCTCTTATTCTTCCCCTAAAGACCACCGCAAGGGTCGTCGGCCGAACCACTGGCCCCCGCCCTCCCCTGAACCTGCCACCACCTCCGATCTTCCGCCACCCCCGGCCATCCCTGTAGCTAAACCCACCCCCACCCGCATCGAGTTTTGACTTCGGCGAGGCCCCACCATAGCCCGATGACAGCCCCCCACAACCACTGTCCCCAACCGAAACCCTAAGATAGATAATGGGGTAGCCCTCCGGCGAGTCCCTTCCATCCCTCCGACGAACTCCCAAAAATGGACTGACCCCAATTTGAAATTCAGTCGACTATCATTTAACGTAATGTGAAATATAAAAGGGGAAACCCATAAGCATTGCGAGTATAATGGTGCACGTGCCACGGCGGATCTGAAAGTGCAAACCGGACAAAGGCAACATCACAACCAATGTTTGGTTTCAACTAACAAGTAAGATTCTAAGTGATGGACAAGAAATCACAGTAAAGCAGTGGCGATCTGTTTTCTTGCTGAGATAAATAACTTGAGCAGGTACAAAAGAGTACCGCTTCTAGGTTGGTGCCGTGTAAACATCCGCTGAGGCGTTGAGGGTGTTGTGGTAGCGATGGTTGTTGACAGCGTGGAAGCAGATCTAGGAGGGAAGACGGTGGCGGCGAGGGAAATATCCCGACATGGTGGACGAGACGGTCGTACGAGCGGCCTCGGCAAGGAGGACAACATCGCGGATGAAGCAAGAGGACGCGAATCAAGGATCCTGGTCCGAAGCCATGGATGAGAGAGGTCGACGGTGTCGGGGTATCAGCTTCGTCCTGGTGGAGGAGGACGTCGGTGGATGGGGTGGTGGGCGGATGAGACTACGGTGGAAAGGGTGTTTTGGCACCCACGGAGTACGAATGGGGAAATGGAGGGAGAGAGGAAGGAGGGAACCATGTCTTCAAGGTGCGCTTGTCTCAAATGCAAGGAAATTTACAAACTTAGCCCCCGTTCAAAATTTCCTACATCACAACAATAATAGTCGGTTGGGGATTGGACGGTAATCTCGCATACACCGAATATTTGCCGACGGAGATTTCGGCGACGAGAGTTTGTTTTGGCGCCCACTGTGTATGAATCAGGGAGGGAGGTCAAAGGCAATTTCGGCCGAGGAGAAACTGTGTTTTGGTGCCCACCGTGTATGAATCCGGGGAGGTGAGAGGCGGAGGTGGTTATGTCACGTTTGAGTGAAATTACAAGCCTACCCCTATGGAAACCTATAGAAATTGAGCCAATAGGCTTTGCGTGTCAGGGATAGGCAGTAATTTCCATCTCGTAGATTTTGGTTCCGGGCGGTTACTGCGACTTTCCCCGCTTCATTCAAATTTTTCAGAGAAAGAGTGCACGTTTACCGTGCCAACTCAATTCGAATCCAGTTTGTATTTTTTCCGGGCAGGATCCATTTTGTCGAATACAAATCTATATACATCATTTTTTTATATATACTTTCAAAAGCACAACACCCTTTATATATAAATATAGTTTACAATGCATGATCTCAGAATCATAAGGCTGGATCCATCTTAATTTGGATTTTCAAATATTTGGAACCACTTTATGTTGAAATCCAATGTATGCGTCCTTGCTAACTGTCTCCAATTAATGTGTGTTTCATGCGGTTTTTTTACTTCTCAAACATGTATAATGTGTTTCACACAGGCAACATATAATGTAATCCCGTTTAGACATTAGTTGCATACAAACCATGCATTGTCTCTAATTAAAGAATCTATGGATCACTAATATTGATAAACAATATAACACTACACGTGTCACCAAATTCAAATGAATAGGCATGTTTGATAAACCAATTTTCGTTATGATATTATCGATGTCGTGGTCCCTAGTTTAAATATTTGAATCCCCTTTAATCCAGATATTCGTCTCATATAGCTATCACTCATGCTTATATATCTCTCTAGACCTATACGCCTTCATCGTCTCTCGGGTATCTCTCGTGCTACTTGTATGTCGACAATGATCTTTTATCTTTGTAACATACTGGCGGTACTCTCTCCCTCGACCTTCACTCTATCTCTCTCTAAGTATATCTCGCTCCCTGATATGTGTCTCTAACTATGATTCTCCCTGTGAAATCTCTTTCTGTCACACAAACACAAACTTCATCTCCGAGGGTCTCATTTCTCTCTACTATTCCCCTGTGTGCCACTCGCATACCCCCTCTCACATAGAGATGTCTTGCGCTCCTTAGGTATGAGAAGATTTCTCTTTCTCACACAAACACAAACTCTGTGTCCCAGGGTCTCATGTCTCTCCACATTCTCTTATATGTCGCTCACACACACTCTCTCTCCCTAGAGATACCTCGCGTCCCCTGATATGTCTCTCTAGCTATCACTCTGGTTGTGAAATATCTTTCTCTCTCACAAACACAAAATTTCGTCTCTCGGGATCTCATTTCTCTCTCATATTTGTTTCTATGTGACTCACATGCACCCTCTCTCTATCTCTCTCACACCCACACACATTACTCAGCCTTCTGATCCACTCGACTCTTATCTCTAACACACACTAGCTAGCATCTTTATCTTTCTATTTATCTGTTTCTCCATCAACCTTCTTTCTCACCCTCACTCTTGCTTCCTATCACACACACTATATATGTTTCTCTCTACATGCAGTCATGCACCCTCTTTTTATCTTTCTCTCACACACACATAACTTCACCCTCTGAACCATTTGGCGGTCATCTCTAACACACAAACTAGCCGATGTCCCTCTAGCCAGCATCTCTATCTTCTATCTATCTGTAGTTTCTTCATCAACATTTCTTTCTTGCACGCACTCTTGCTTCCTATCACGCACGCTATATCTGTCTCTCCATACATGCATCTATAGGTTGATCTCTTTTGCACAATCGTTGTGTCTCGCTCCCTCTGCTCGCCATAGATGCATGCTCCAGCCCACGCCACTATCTCTTAAAGACAAAAACACATGCTCAATTATCGGGCCTTCTTCCCACCACTGTCACATGCATGCATATTGTCATACCGATCCGTCTCTCCCATGTCATTGATCTTATGACTTCGATCATGCGTGCACGCACACACACATCCCGCGTATACATGTATACCTCTCGCACATGCACGTTTAAGGTCTCCTATGTCTCCATATGTAGTTAATTACGCTCAGCCCTAAACCCACATCGAATCGTTCTCTTCTTGTGTGCACATAACTTCCGCTTCGATGGGTAAAACACACACACTCACACTTAACAATCTCCTTCTATCTACCCCCCTCTCTCACTCTTCCCCTATATCCCTGAAACCATGAAGACCATCCCTTTGTTTAATTCCCGCCTACATGCACCATCGATATATAGTAGTTTTCCTCAGTGTCTCTCGAACAAACACATTCTCTCAATGTCGACTCCTCTCACGCGCACACGCCTTCTCTTCCCTCTCTATGGGCATCTTCTCTCTCGCACCCCCTCGTTGGTTGCCTCTGCCATACACATCACCTCTCTACGATGAAGTCACACACACTTAAATTACTTTCACCATCGAAGACTCTGCTTCACACACACACATACACACACACACAGACAGACACACACACACACACGATGGCGTCCGGATGTGTAGTTTCCTTCATCTGTAAACTGACTTTGTACGACCCTAGTCCCCTCTGTTGTCTATATAAACTAGAGGGTTTAGTCCGTAGAGGCAATCACAATCATACAGGCTAGACATCTAGGGTTTAGCCATCATGATCTCGAGGTAGATTAACTCTTGTAACCCACATACTCATCAAAGTCAATCAAGCAGGAAGTAGGGTATTACCTCCATTAAGAGGGCCCGAACCTGGGTAAACATCGTGTCCCCTGCCTCCTATTACCTTTGATCCTTAGATGCACAGTTTGGGACCCCCTACCCGAGATCTGCCGGTTTTGACACCAACATTGGTGCTTTCATTGAGAGTTCCTCTGTGCTGTCGACATAAGGGTTGATGGACCGCCTTGTCATCAAGGACAGTATCACTTCCGGAGGAGCCCAAGCTTCAGGGCAAACCCTCCGGCTTGGCAGCTTCAGCATGAGTGCTCGTTCTTCCATTAAGCCAAAGGCAGCCCAGCCTGTCACCAAAAATCGTCTCCGCATCGGCCCTGAATACTCCGACAAGATGGATCTGGTAGATGTATTGGGCTTAAACGAACTGCTAGATTGCATCGCCGCCCTGGGGGTCGCAACCGACTATGATCGGATTGGGCTTAAACCCGATCAGAGAGAAATTAGATCTCCGCCGATCACCCATCAGGTGGCAATTGTGGAGGAACAATCTGACAATAACTCTTCTCCTATGTTGAGAACAAAGTATGTTAGGATATCCGAGCTCGGAGAGCCGGACACCCATCTTCCAGAGGACACTTCTTGTCCTTCGAACATAGAATCGGGCATTGAGCCTAAAAACTCACCGGACGCCCCGAAGCCCGGGCTTGTAACCTCAGAATTTTTTCAGAATCCTGACTTCACAGTGGGTCAGGGTTCGGATTTAAGCCCATCCACCAACCACAAGCAATATTCCCCAAGCAATTCCGGTTCTCCGTACATATGCGACTTAATGTGCGTGTGACAGTAGCCTCTGGAAACAGTCCACCACTTTTGGGCCAGATTCCTCCTTGTTAAAAACAAGATCAAAGATTGCTGCGACGATGACGCGATCTTGGTATTTTGCAACAATTGTATGGATGAGGGAATCCTTAATGCCCTCAACCGCCGTCGCGTACTGCACTTTGTAGATTTGGCACACATAGTACAGAAGTACTACGCAATGGAAAGCACCTGGAAAACCCAGAGAGCCTACTGGGAACCACAGGCCTTTAGGCCACCTCCCGGACAGGCAAAAAGGATGCACCCTCACGGAGCACCTAATCATCATCCCGTCGACAAGAAAATCAAGCCCTTTATGGGCCATAGAACGGTCCTCGAGGAATGGCTCGACAAGCCCTGTCAAATTCACATGACGCCGTACACCGAACTAACGCATAGCCTCCGAGCATGTTGGATACTCCGGCAAGTGGCCAAGAGCGGCGAGGGTATCCTCACCAACAACACCCCAGAGAACTACTCTTCGGAGGACAACAATCTCAAAGTATTCACGGTCTTCGAGATTTCTTCATCAAATAATCGGCACAAAAGGGCGCTCCGCGACCTCGATGAAGTCTACCAGGTGACAGTAGTAAAAACTTGGATTGATACGGTGATCACTTTCAACGCTGATGACGAACCAAGATCCCGCTTAGTCCGGGCCCCAGCCGCTTTGGTCCTAAACCCAATCATAGACGGCTTTCGGCTCGCTAAAGTGCTAATGGACGGCGGCAGTGGACTGAACCTCGTCTATGAAGACACGCTCAATAAAATGCAAATGGACAGGAGTCGCATTGAGCAAAGTAACACAACCTTTCGAGGTATTATCCCTAGTCGGGAAGCAAGATGCTCGAGAAAAATCAAACTCGGCGTGGTATTCGGCACACCAGAAAACTATAGATCCGAAGAGTTACGCTTCCATGTGGTACCTTTCAACAGCGGGTATCTGTCGGCGTTCTGGATATGGGGGTATCTAGACTTGCCTGCCTGCGGCCCACCACGTGGCTCCATCGACAGCCTAGTACGGCCCAGCTTCGACATCAACAGCTCAAGACCCTCGCGAGGGCCCAAGCCTCGCGAGGCGGACGGTGCCAAGACCCCCAAGGGGATCGGCCTCTTCAGGCTGGCTCCTGAGGGGCGGAGAGTTCTATGCAAGGTGTACCTCACGAGGCTCCGCTGACGTGAGCCATGACGACCAAGGCCAGGCGGGCGCCAGCGTGCGCAGGGCGCCAGTTCCCTCTTCGGTGCAAGGGAGGCAAGCCATAGGTGCGGAGTCCCAATGAATCAACCAAAGGTTTCCTTTCTGGTGCAACAAGACCAAGACCGCCAAGACGGCAGGACGGAGGTCATCACCGAGCCCACTACAGCGTCACGACCAGGGGCTTTTCACAGGCGAAGACTACTTTTGTCAGGATAAGCTATACTACTTGTCCCCTTTCAAATCCGGCCGTTGTGGGATCCCTTCCCACCAACATTTGGGAAGAGGACCAAGGCCACTATAAATAGGACTTAGCCACCACCATAGAGAGGGATCAGATCCATTCTGACCTGACCCCCTCACCAGCTCTCTTGAGCTTAAGAACACCTCACCTCCTGAGGACAGTTCATCCACTGTACTAGTTCGTCCTCAGCCCTTTGAGGAAATCCACCGAAACGCTGGAGTAGGGTATTACACCGCAAGGTGGCCCGAACCAGGATAAACTGTTGTGTCTCTTTATCTCTTCGAGCTCGTCGCGCTAGGCCTAGGAGTATTGCGAGTAGGCAGGCATGGTAGTTTGAGATCTCCGCACACACCCCAGAGTTCAAACTTTTCAAGGGTTTGTGGAACCCGTAATCTGACATTTGGTGCACCAGGTAGGGGTGCATCGGATTTTCTCTTTCGTCGATCTATCCACCGCCACTCCGGCAACTCCATGGCCGATGCATGCAGAGCTCGCGTCGAGCGACGGGCCGCAATCACCGCTCGCGTTGCTCAGATGGCTCTGACGGGTGATGGTTGTGCTCGTCGTGCTTTGTCTCGGGTGGTCAACGCCGCCACGGGCCCTGCCGGCCACGACCAGCAAGCTTCTTCGCTGCAAACTTTGATGCGCTGTGATGGGCGCACCGCCACTCCATTACTGACTCTGGTAACTTCATCCACCCACGTGCATCACGGCCCGGCGAACGCGTAGGCCGCTTTGCTCATGGCGTAGGAGATCCTTCTATACAGCCCGATCGACGACTTCTACGAGGAGTGGCTCGAGCGAATCGCTGAGCTCGTTAGCGCGCTCAGGGGCTCCGCCGTGCCGGCCCGCTCACTGCCTTAGCAGCCGCCTGCCGCGGGCGACGTGGCTCATGGGGCTCCTCCACCACCTCCGGCCCAGGGCGTCATCATTGAGCCAAGGTGTGTGGTGTCACGACGCGACCCGCCGCGCCCGGCGCCTGCTCAGGAGGAGGTGAGCTGCCAAGTGGTGCAGCAGCTTCAAGGGGAGGCGCGCATGCTTCCTGCGCCCCCACGCCAAGCCCGCATGCCGCCACAGGAGGTGGCGGTGCGCATGCACCAGGACCAGGCTCCACCACTTCGACGGGTCCCAGTGGCCACAGCACGATGCCGCACGTTCACCTTGGAGCTCCGCAACATCGTATGGCCAAGCAAGTTCAAGCCTGACCTGCCCCCATGCTACGACGGCACCGCCGACCCCGCTGAGTTCCTGTAGCTTTATGAGCTGAGCATCGAGGTGGCCAACGGCGACGAGAAGATCATGGCGAACTGGCTCCCGATGTCCCTCAAGGATGGTGCGCGTTCTTGGCTCTTGAACCTTACCGAGGGATTGGTCTCTTCCTGGGAGGAGATGCGCGGCCACTTCATCGCCAACTTCCAGGGCACTTGCGACCGTCCGCCGGCCGCAGGTGACCTCCGTCGTATCAAACAGCAACCATGAGAGACCCTGCAGAAGTATATCCAGCACTTCAACAACGTTTGCCTCAAGATCCCCAAGGTGTTGGACGAGGCCATCATCTCAGTGTTCACTGATGGCGTCTGTGATGTCAAGATGAAGGAGGAGCTTGTCGGATATCGGGTTCTGGCAAAACCCTTAAAGTTTGAACACTGGGGTCCGCATGAACATTTTCCCCTACCAAAACACGCCCTCAGCCTCGCCGTGATCTCTAAGCTAGCTCGATCAACTCACAACATAAGAGACATGAGATTTATACAGGTTTGGGCCACCATTGTGGTGTAATACCCTACTCATGTGTGTGTGTGGTGGATTGCCTCTTGGGCTGATGATGAACAGTACAAGGGAAGAACAACCTCGCAAGTAGAGGTGTTCTTATGCTTGGTGGTTTGCTCGGGGAGGAATTGATCTGTCCCCTCTATGGTAGTGGCTAGCCCTATTTATTGGGGCCCTGGTCCTCTCCCCAAATATTGAGCGGGAAGGGATCCAACAACGGCCATTTTGAAAGGGGATAGCTAGTACAAGCTATCCTGACTAAAGGTGGTCTTCGCTTGTCAAAGGCGCTGGTGGTGACGCCGTCTTGGACTCCACGATGACCTCCGTCCTGCCATCCTGCTAGTCTTGGTCTTGTTGTACCGATATGGAAACCTTTGCCTGATGCCTCGGTACTCCGCGCCTGCGCTTGCCCCCTTAGCACCAAAGGGGAAACGAGGACCTTGCGCACGCTGGCGCCCGCCTGGCCTTGGTCGTCATGGCTTGCATCATGGGAACCTCGCGAGGTACCCCTTGCCTTGATCTCTCCGCCTCCTCGCGAGCCCGCCTGGTGAGGCCGCTCCTGAGGAGGCCTTATGTCGTCCGCCCCGCGAGGCTTGGCCCCTTGCAAGGGTCTTGGGTGTTGGTTGATGAAGATGGGCCGCACTGGGCCGCTGGTGGAGCCATGCCGCGGGTCGCAGGCAGGCAAGTCTGGGGACCCCCGTTCCTAGAACGCCGACAGTAGCCCCCGGGCCCAAGGCGCGCTCGAACTTGGCTTAGCGGCGAAGCCAAAGGGCAAGTGCGGAGCGCCGCGGGCCCCAACAACCAGCGGCCTTGGTTGACGCGTGGCGACTGATTGGATGTGGGCGTCTCCGCTTCCCCATGCTGCCCCAATATCCCCCTGGCTAGGCGGCCACGGCGCACTACACATTTATTTCCTCCTCGCAGGCGGCATGCTTCCTATCCTCCCTTCTTCCTTGAGGCCCTGCTTCCACTCCCAATCTGACTTGTGCTCTACCCCCTCCATTGCCATGGTGCCGACTAGGAGGGAGAAGGGGAAGAAGCCTCTGTCCTCAGCCAACCCGCCTCCGACGATTGAGCCTGCCATCGGCCGGTCGCGGGTGCTCAACCTGGAGGCCATGGGCAAGGTCTGCCCTGCGCTCGCCTCCAGCTTCAACGAGTGGGGAAAGACGGTGGCTTGGCCTGCGTCCCGGGCTTCCATCATAGGTCAGCCACTGAGGTTCGATTCTTCGTTGACACCTTGTGGGCTGACCTGGTTCCCCCTTTCTCCGCCTTATTCAACGCAGTGCTTTCCCATTACCAGATTCACTTGCTGCATCTTGATCCCCAATCCGTTACTCTTCTCGCCGTCTTCGCCTTTGTTTACATGGCCATGGTGGGCATTGCTCCTTCCGTTGCCCTCCTACGCCATTTCTTCTTGCTACATCTGACCGACCCCTCGCGGTGCTCGGGGTGCCTAAGCTTCCAGGCTGTGGCAGAGATGGCCGCCTCGGGGATTGATTTTGGTCTCCCACCATCTGCGAGCAGGTTTCGGATGCGGTGGGTGTATGTGGATGTCGGAGTGCTCAACCCCCTGCTCTCGCCCCCGTCGTGGCCCGCCATCCCCAACTCTGGCTGGGGCCACGTGAGGCTCGCGAGCCCTCGCCTTTCCTTCATCTGGCTCTGGTTGAAGAGGTTGAGGGACCTTGGCGTGACTGCACCCGTGGTGGTGAAGGAGTTCCTCGGGTGTTGTATTGCCCCTCTCCAGCGCCACTCCCGGCCGATGTGGGCCCTGACCGGTGACCAGGATCGCATGAGGCTTCAGGAGTCGGGGCTCTCTCCCGAAGTGCAAAGGACGGTGCTTGAAGTATTGACTAGCAACCCCTCGCAAGGCGATATGCCACAGGAGGGTTGCCTCTTGTATCTCTGCTCGAACAGGGTTGAGTTTGCGGGACAGATGCCTTCCTTCAACGAATGGGGGCTGCGCCCAGTTGGCCTTTTGGGGCCTCGCGAGAATCCTATCATCGTGGCTCCCCTCCTTACCGCCAGCACCGAGCTTTCCTCGAGAGTGGGTGTAGGGAGGCAAGTGTCGCTTCAGGCCGGAGGTGCGCGTGTCGAGGTGCCGACGCCGCTTGGGGTTCCCGAGGCGTCATCCTCCAGAACTCTTGAGGCTCGCCCTGAGGCGGTTGTTGAGGGGGAGAGGCAGCCTGCGGCTCCTAAGGCCGGAGCTCCTGAGGCCTTGGGAAGCCAGCACAAGACGGAGCCTGACTGCTCTCCTCAGCTTGGCGCTCCTGAGGTCGACCGCCTGGGTGCCACTCCAGCCGCGCCCAACGCTGGCCCCCTCGTCCAACGCCTTGGTTGGTTCCACGTGGACTTCGCCGCGCTCCGCAAGAGGAAGGAGTCTTCATCCTGTAGTGGTGGCACCACCCGACCGTTGAAGCATAGAAAGTACATCGCCATAGACGAGTAAGTACCTTATCCTTGTGATTCCCCAATCGCTGCTTCCTCTTCTGACTATGGCTCTCCAGGATCCCTCTTGTCAAGCCTGTGGAGTCTCCTGAGAAGCAGCCTCCTCCGGCCTTGCCTTCATCGCTAGCCTTGAGCGCCCCAAGCCTGCATGCCGCCCCGGGCGTGCGATCAGCTAGAGAAGCAAGCTTGCCTAACATGTGCCTTGAGCCTGTGCCCTTGCCGCCTTTCCTTCGCAACCTTGCCTGGAGCGCAGCCAGCCTACCCAGGGCTCCTCCTCTGGTCGTGGACGACAGCTGGTTGGCGTCCATCCTGGGCTCCTCTTCAAGTGGAGAGCCTGCACCAGTCCGGGCCCCTTGCGGGTCCCGACCAACGACCGTGGGGACGCCAGCCCCCAGCCCCCTGCCGAGAGGGGGCGAACCGCTTCAGACCCCGCCGATGGCGCCCACGAAGGGGGACGACATCAGCAGCATGCTCAAGTTCGTGCACGAACAAAGTGTCGTCTGCCTCGAGTTCTTCCGGAAAGCGATGGACGCGATGGGCCAGCTTGGTGGAGAACTTGCAGACGTAGATGCGCGTCTTGAAGCCGAGGCCCTACGGCTAATCGAGGAGCGATGTAAGCTGAGGGTGGCCATCAACCTTGCGCGCCACCAGCGTGAGCTTGACAATGCGAAGGCCGAGGCGTCCCTTGCAACCTCGTGAGAGGCCTGCTCCCGAGCTTTGGAGGAGGCCCGGGAAGCAGATCGTCCTTGCGAGGTTGCGGAGAAGCGCGCGTGGGAGCTCCAAGCCTAGAGCGCCTCCCTGGAGCAGCAATTGGAGTTGCACCAAGCAGCCCTTGTGTTGCTGAGAGGGACACCTGTCGAGGAGGAGGAGCTCCAGAAATGCGAGGAAGCACTGACGCTGGAGGCCGCCGAACGCAGTCTTGATCTTGAGTGGTTGGAGACGAGGGAGCGCCAGGTTACCCAAGCGGAGGACGATGTTGGCATGCGCGAGGCCCGGATCCAGGAAGAGGTCGATCACCGCGTGGACGAGGCTCATGCGGACCTTGCAAGCAGTTATGATCTAAAGCTGAAGCTGGTTGAAGCCGTGGTCGAGGGCGGAACTGCCGCCCTCAGGTCCAGGATAACCGAAGCGGAACGACACGCAGAGGCCGCCGCAACTGCCCTAGTCTCGACGCAGGCCGAGCTGGCCTTCGCCTGCGCCGAGCTTCCTCCTCTTCAGTAGTGGGTTTCCGACGCCGAGTCCATCGCGCAGCAGAACATAGAGGAAATACTTCAACGACGGACGTTGGAGCATATGCACAGCCCCATGCTCCAGGACCTCAGGAACAGGGCCAACGCGGCCCTGGGCAACATTTGTAACGAGGACGCCCCGCATCCCCATGCGAACAATCATGCTGGTCATCTCCGCTTCTTTACTGACGTGGTGACGCTCCTGGAGAGCCGCTCCGAGAGAGCTCGCCGGCTTGTTGAGGAGAGGAGTCGCAGCCTGCTCGGGCATGCGTTTTCCTGCGTCTTCAGCCATCTTCAGAACACCAATCCCGACTATGACTTTGACGCCGCCATTGCCCCGGTGCCCGAGGCCATTCGGGGCGACCTGGCGCGGTGGGTGGAGGATAACGTGGATGCGCTTGTCAGGGACTTTGCTTCCAACGATGATGGGGTGATAGTCGCGGTGGACGGAGGCGACGTGGTCGATGATGGTGACGGTGGCGCCGGTGATGGTGATGGCGCTGCCAGCGCCAGCGCCAGCAGTGCCAGCGATGCATCTAGGGGCGACCCGGGGGACGCGGTGAGCGATATGTCTGACTGATCTCATGTTTCTCTGCCGATTATCCTGCATAAAAAGGCTTGGGCGCAACCCCAAAGGTTGTAAGAGCATTTTGGGAGGGGAAGCCCCTCATGTAGAAAGATTGCCGTCCTTATGCTTTTAGGACTGATGCTGGATATGTGCCTCCATGAGCCTACGGGCCCTGCGGCAAGCTTGTTGTTGTGGTTTACTTTTAGCCAGGACAAGTCTTGAATCGGCTCATGATGTCGTGAGCTTCCGAGGATCCCTTGAGGGACCTACCGACACGGTCGAGAGGGCCTTGCGAGGGCAAGTGCCTGCCGTAGTATGGTGCTACGGCTTAAGCTTGCGTTGGTTTTCCTTGAAGAGGAAAGGGTGATGCAGCAGAGTAGCGTAAGTATTTCCCTCAGTTTTTGAGAACCAAGGTATCAATCCAGTAGGAGGCTCCTCAAAAGTCCCACGCACCTACACAAACAAACCAAGAACTCGCAACCAACGCGATAAAGGGGTTGCCAATCCCTTCACGGCCACTTGCGAAAGTGAGATCTAATAGAGATAGTATGATAAGATAAATATATTTTTGGTATTTTATAATATAGATGCAAAAAGTAAAGATGCAAATAAAAGTAGATTGGAAGCAAATATGATAAGAGATAGACCCGGGGGGCATAGTTTTCACTAGAGGCTTCTCTCGAGATAGCATAAGTATTACGGTGGGTGAACAAATTACTATCGAGCAATTGATAGAAAAGCGAATAATTATGAGATTATCTAGGCATGATCATGTATATAGGCATCACGTCCGCAACAAGTAGACCGACTCCTGCTAGCATCTACTACTATTACTCCACACATCGCCCGACTCCTGCCTGCATCTAGAGTATTAAGTTGACAAAGAACAGAGTAACGCATTAAGCAAGATGACATGATGTAGAGGGACGAACTCATGCAAAATGATATAAACCCCATCTTTTTATCCTCGATGGCAACAATACAATACGTGCCTTGCAACCCTTTCTGTCACTGGGTAAGGACACCGCAAGACTGAACCCAAAGCTAAGCACTTCTCCCATGGCAAGAAAGATCAATCTAGTAGGCCAAACCAAACTGATAATTCGAAGAGACTTGCAAAGATAACTCAATCATACATAAAAGAATTCAGAGAAGATTCAAATATTATTCATAGATAAACTTGATCATAAACCCACAATTCATCGGATCTCGACAAACACACCGCAAAAAGAGATTACATCACAATAGATCTCCACAAGAGAGGGGGAGAACATTGTATTGAGATCCAGAAAGAGAGAAGAAGCCATCTAGCTAATAACTATGGACCCGAAGGTCTGTGGTAAACTACTCACAACTCATCGAAAGGGCTATGGTGTTGATGTAGAAGCCCTCCGTGGTCGATTCCCCCTCCGGCGGAGCGCCGGCGAAGGCTCCAAGATGAGATCTCATGGATACAGAAGGTTACGGTGGTGGAAATTGTGTTTCGGGTGCTCCCTGGATGTTTTCGGGGTACGTAGGATTATATAGGAGGAAGAAGTACGTCGGTCGCCGCTCGAGGGGCCCACGAGACAGGGGGCACGCCCTATAGGGGGGGGGCGCCCTCTTATCTCGTGGCCGCCTCAGCTGCCTCTTGACTTGCACTCCAAGTCCTCTGGATCACGTTCATTCCAAAAATCACGCCTCCGAAGGTTTCATTTCGTTTGGACTCCGTTTGATATTCCTTTTCTTTGAAATACTGAAATAGGCACAAAAAAATAGCAATACGGGTTGGGCCTCCGGTTAGTAGGTTTGTCCCAAAAATGATATAAATGTATACAATAAATCCCATAAACATCCAAAAGGGGTAATATAATAGCATGGAATAGTCAAAAATTATAGATACGTTGGAGACGTATCAAGCATCCCCAAGCTTAATTCCTGCTCGTCCTCGAGTAGGTAAATGATAAAAAGAGAATTTTTGATGCGGAATGCTACCTAGCATAATTCTCAATGTAATTTTCTTTAATGTGGCATGAATGTTCAGATCCAAATGATTCAAGATAAAAGCTTATAAAACATAAAAATAATAATACTTCGAAGCATACTAACAAATAATCATGTCCTATCAAAATAGCATAGCCCAAGAAAGCTTATCCCTACAAAATCATATAGTTAGGCCATGCTTCATCTCTATTACACAAAATACTCCCATCATGTACAACCCCGATGACGAGCCGAGCAATTGGTTCATACTTTTTAACGCGCTTCAGCTTTTTTCAACTCTTACGCAATACATGAGCGCAAGCCATGGACATAGCACTATGGTGGTAAATGGTGGTGGTTGTAAGGACAAAAAAGAAGGGGAGAAGATAATCTCACATAAACTAGGCGTATCAACGGGCTATGGAGATGCCCATCAATAGATATCAATGTGAGTGAGTAGGGATTGCCATGCAATAGATGCACTAGAGCTATAAATATATGAAAGCTCAACAAAATAAACTAAGTGGGTGTGCATCCAACTTGCTTGCTCACGAAGACCTAGGGCATTTTGAGGTAGCCCATCATTGGAATATACAAGCCAAGTTCCATAATGAAAAATTCCCACTAGTATATGAAAGTGACAACATATGAGACTCTCTATCATGAAGATCATGGTGCTACTTTGAAGCACAAGTGTGGAAAAAGAGATAGTAGCATTGTCCCTTCTCTCTTTTTGTCTCATTTTATTTTTTATTTTTATTTTTATTTTTCTCTTTTCTTTTTATCTCTTTCTTTTTTTCTTTCTTTCTTTGGCCTCTTTTTTTTTCTTTTTTGGCCTTTCTCTTTTTCTTTTTCTTTTTGTAAAGTCCGAAGTCTCATCCCGACTTGTGGGGGAATCATAGTCTTCATCATCCTTTCCTCACTGAGACAATGCTCTAATAATGAAGATCATCACACTTTTATGGATTTACAACTCAAGAATTACAACTCAAAGCTAGAACAAGATATGACTCTATATGAATGCCTCCGGCGGTGTACCGGGATATGCAATGAATCAAGAGTGACATGTATGAAAATTATGAAGGTGGCCTTGCCACAAATACGATGTCAACTACATGATCATGCAAAGAGCAATATGACAATGATGAAACATGTCATAATAAACAGAACAGTGGAAGGTTGCATGGAAATATATCTCGGAATGGCTATGGAAATGCCATAATAGGTAGGTATGGTGGCTGTTTCGAGGAAGGTAAATAATGGGTTCAATACCGGCGAGAGTTGTGCGGTAATAAGAAAAGCTAGCAAAGTGGAAGGATGAGTGTGCGTATATCCATGGACTCACATTAGTCATAAAGAACTCATATACTTATTGCAAAAATCCACTTAGCCCTCGAAGCAAAGTACTACTACGCATGCCCCAAGAGGGATAGATTGGTAGGAAAAGACCATCGCTCGTCCCCGATTGCCACTCATAAGGAAGACAATCAAAAGAGCACCTCATGCAACAAATTTGTCACACAACTTTTACCATACGTGCATGCTACGGGACTTGCCAACTTCAACAAAAGTATTTCTTAATTTCATAATTATCCACTAGCATGACCCTAACATTACTACCTTTATATCTCAAAACAATTATCAAGCAACAAATTGATCATAGCATCCAATTCGATTTCTATGATAGTTTTTATTATACCCAACTTGGATGCTCATCATTCTAGGACCAAATTTGTAACCAAAGCAAATACCATGCTGTTCTAAAATACTCTCAAAATAATATAAGTGAAGCATGAGAGACTAGCAATTTCTATAAAATCAAGCCACCGCCGTGCTCTAAAAGATATAAGTGAAGCACTAGAGCAAAAACTATCAAGCTCAAAAGATATAAGTGAAGCACATAGCAAATTCTAATAAATTCTAATCAAATAGGATTCTCCCAAAAGGTGTGTACAGCAAGGATGATTGTGGTAAACTAAAAAGCAAAGACTAATATAATACACGATGCTCCAAGCAAAACACATATCATGTGGCGAATAAAAATATAGCTCCAAGTAAAGTTACCAATGAACGAAGACGAAAGAGGGGATGCCTTCCCGGGGCATCCCCAAGCTTAGGATTTTGGCTATCCTTGAATATCTTGGGGTGCCATGGGCATCCCCAAGCTTAGGCTCTTGCCACTCCTTGTTCCATAGTCCATAAAAGCTTTACCCAAAACTTGAAAACTTCACAACACAAAACTCAACAGGAAATCTTATAAGCTCCGTTTGTGAAAGAAAACAAAACCACCACATAAGGTACTGTAATGAACTCATTATTTATTTATTTTGGTGTTAAACCTACTGTATTCCAACTTCTCTATGGTTTATAAACTATTTTACTAGCCATAGATGCATCAAAATAAGCAAACAACACACAAAAAACAGAATCTGTCAAAAACAGAACAGTCTGTAGAAATCTGTAACTAACGCAAACTTATGGTACTCTAAAAATCCTACCAAAGTAGGAAGTACTGGGAAATTTGTTTTTTGAGCAGCAGCAAAAAGAATCAATGCAAAATCACGTTTCTGTGATTTATTGAATTGTTTCTCGTGAGCGCAAATTTTCTGTTTTTCAGCAGAATCAAATCAACTATCATCATAGGTTATCCTATAGGTTCTACTTGGCACAAACACTAACTAAAAGATAAAAGCACATCTAAACAGAAAGTAGATGCAAGATTTATTACTAAACAGGAACAAAAACAAAAAACACAAAGAAAATTGGGTTGCCTCCCAACTAGCGCTATCGTTTAACGCCCCTAGCTAGGCATAAAAGCGAAGATAGATCTAAGTAGTGCCATCTTTGGCACTCAATTCTTCAATAGAGCGCTTATAATCTTTAGGGGGTTCTCCCTTTTTAGCAATGATTAAACCTTTGGGCAAAAAATCAAGAAATTCGTTTGTACCAAAAGGTTCCTTAACGATAGAAAGACAATTGGGATGAGCACTTATGGATTTGAGATCTGCGTCTCCCTTAGAAGTTTCACCCTTATTTTTAGGAACATAAATAAACTTGGCAGTTTTTGTAGGGGGTTTTGGAGTGTTTTTCATGGAAGAAAACGCTGAACCTAAGTTGGTAATTATATCCTCAAGTTTACCAATTCTAGCAGAATCAAGATCTATTTTTTTTCATTAACTATAGGTTCTTTCTCTTTAAGATTTTTCAAAGTAACTCCAATCTAGATTCATATTGGGTGATATGATTATGAATCATTTTATCCAAATTGTCAATCAACTCAACAGTGGCAATTTTATTTTCAATAATATCAAGCCGTTGCATAACGTGTTCTAAAGTTAAAACAGTTCCATTAACCAAAAGAGGTGGTGGGCCAAACAAATCTAACATAGCATTATAAGCATCAATCGTATGGCTACTCAAGAAATCACCTCGGGCAACAGTATCAAGAACACATCTATTCCAAGGAGTGATGCCTACATAAAAATTGCGGAGAAGAACGGAAGTAGAAAGCCTCCTAGTAGATCTATTTTGAGCATTGCAAATTCTATGCCAAGCATCTTTTAAATTTTCTCCCTCCCTTTGTTTAAAATTGAGGATCTCATGTTCGGGAGTCATAATAAAGATAGGGAGACTAGCCATAACGACGAGGTAACGAACCAACACACGAGCAAACAGAAAAAGGCAAGCGAAAGAGAGAGGAGGAGATTGGGAAAGAGAGGGCGAATAAAACGGCAAGGGTGAAGTGGGGGAGAGGAAAATGAGAGGCAAATGGCAAATAATGTAAATGCGAGGGAGATAGGTTTGTGATGGGTACTTGGTATGTCTTGACTTGAGCGAAGACCTCCCTGGCAACGGCGCCAGAAATCCTTCTTGCTACGTCTTGAGCTTGCGTTAGTTTTCCTTGAAGAGGAAAGGGTGACGCATCAGAGTGGCGTAAGTATTTCCCTCAGTTTTTGAGAACCAAGGTATCAATCCAGTAGGAGGCTCCTCAAAAGTCCCATGCACCTACACAAACAAACCAAGAACTCGCAACCAACGCGATAAAGGGGTTGTCAATCCCTTCACAGCCACTTGCGAAAGTGAGATATAATAGAGATAGTATGATAAGATAAATATATTTTTGGTATTTTATAATATAGATGCAAAAAGTAAAGATGCAAATAAAAGTAGATTGGAAAATATGATAAGAGATAGACCCGGGGGCATAGGTTTCACTAGAGGCTTCTCTCGAGATAGCATAAGTATTACGGTGGGTGAACAAATTACTGTCGAGAAATTGATAGAAAAGCGAATAATTATGAGATTATCTAGGCATGATCATGTATATAGGCATCACGTCCGCAACAAGTAGACCGACTCCTGCCTGCATCTACTACTATTACTCCACACATCGACCGACTCTTGCCTGCATCTAGAGTATTAAGTTCACAAAGAATAGAGTAACGCATTAAGCAAGATGACATGATGTAGAGGGATGAACTCATGTAAAAATGGTATAAACCCCATCTTTTTATCCACGATGGCAACAATAGAATACGTGCCTTGCAACCCTTTCTGTCACTGGGTAAGGACACCGCAAGATTGAACCCAAAGCTAAGCACTTCTCCCATGGCAAGAAAGATCAATCTAGTAGGCCAAACCAAACTGATAATTCGAAGAGACTTGCAAAGATAACTCAATCATACATAAAAGAATTCAGAGAAGATTCAAATATTATTCATAGATAAACTTGATCATAGACCCACAATTCATCGGATCTCGACAAACACACCGCAAAAAGAGATTACATCGAATCGATCTCCACAAGAGAGGGGGAGAACATTGTATTGAGATCCAAAAAGAGAGAAGAAGCCATCTAGCTAATAACTATGGACCCGAAGGTCTGTGGTAAACTACTCACAACTCATCGAAAGGGCTATGGTGTTGATGTAGAAGCCCTCCGTGGTCGATTCCCCCTCCGGCGGAGCACCGACGAAGGCTCCAAGATGGGATCTCGCGGATACAGAAGGTTACGACGGTGGAAATTGTGTTTCGGGTGCTCCCTGGATGTTTTCGGGGTACGTAGGCTTATATAGGAGGAAGAAGTACGTCGGTGGCCGCCCGAGGGGCTCACGAGACAGGGGGCGCGCCCTATAGGGGGGGGCGCCCTCCTATCTCGTGTCTGCCTCGGCTGCCTCTTGACTTGCACTCCAAGTCCTTTGGATCACGTTCGTTCCAAAAATCACGCCTCCGAAGGTTTCATTCCGTTTGGACTCCGTTTAATATTCCTTTTCTTCGAAATACTGAAATAGGCAAAAAAAACAGCAATACGGGCTGGGCCTCCGGTTAGTAGGTTAGTCCCAAAAATGATATAAATGTATACAATAAAGCCCATAAACATCCAAAAGGGGTAATATAATAGCATGGAACAATCAAAAATTATAGATATGTTGGCGACATATCATATGGCATGCGTGCAGCGCGCGTGCGCTTCGCCCGGCCCCGCCCGTGAGGGGCTCGCGAGGGGGAGGCAGCTGATGCGAACTCCAAATCAAGGCAGGAACCAGAACGCAAGAAATCACACGAATGAGGAAAGGTCACCCTCCCCGCATACACAAATGAAAATTCAACTCCAGCTTAAATCCGAAGCAAGGAAGCACGACTACAGAAAGGGAGTCGAAAAGAAAATGGCCATGTCCGGTGCCTAGTCTAGTCTTCAACGTCTTCTCACCAGCGCGGAGCTACGTGCTACCACTGGGCGTGGGAGGGAGCCCCCGAGGCCCAAGGGCGGCACTCCGGAGACTCCGGGGCGTGTACAACCCCACTCATTATTATGTGAGAGTGTCACGGGCGGCGAACTTCATAGGCACTGGGCCTTCTTCATAGGCACCGGGCCTTGCTTCATATCGCCACACGAGGGCCCCACCTTGCGCCACCCTTGACCACCATTGGCGGCGACCGGATACCAGGACGACGCCAAAGGGGTAAAGGGGATGCCAGCGGTGCCCTCGGCTGATAGAGGCGGGGTGTCCCGATCTTTCGATGAGATGATAACTATCGATTTGGTGAAGATGACTTTGATGATCCGACTACAAACGTGCACGACGTTGTGCCTTAGCAATCGCTAAACCAACTTCGAGAGGTTATTGACCACGCCGGAGCACAATCAACCTGACCACGAAGGTCTATTCCTGCAAGCAATCGAAGAACAAGCAAGAATATGATAAAAGCAATCTGAATATTGTGAGTATATATGAAGTATTGATGAAGGTGGGGATCCGTAAGCGGTCTTGGTCTGGTCGTTGAACACAAACGAAGTACACGAAGTTGCAATGGCTAACTTTTAACTAAACAAATCCCAAGGAAAAGCTACTAGATGGATCTACTTATATAGGAGCAAGGGGTGGCGGCCAAGGAGGTGGGAGGACGTCCCAAGGCATCCTAAAACTAAATCTAGGTCGTACAAGGCCAATGGGCCCAAGTGGCGGTGATGTAACACCTTTGGACTTGTAGTTTGACTCGGATTCTGCTGCAGCATCAGATTGTTTCGTCCACAACTCAACGCTCCGGACGAATTTGAAGGTGATTCCAATTGGGTTGGAAAGTGAACGAAATCTAGTTTCCAACAAAAAAAGAATCACCCAATTCGGAGTCCGTATGAAAAACTTGTGTGCGTTTTGAGTCAGGTGTGTCTGTGCAGTCCGAATCTGAATCCAGAACGTGAGAGACTTGGACTCTATCTTCTCTTGGGCCAAAAGTGACGTGAGAGAACTTTTTGGACAGCAAATAAACATCTCTTTCTTCCTTATCTTCATATGTGGATTGTACAAATGTCCCATACACCTGCAATTAGACAAAACACAAAAGTGTGTGAAGTATTTTTGTTCTGGATAACATAAATAGATTATTGAATAGTTTGCACTAGAAATCACCTGACAAATATGCATATATGCAATATTTTTGGTCATATCCAAGGTAGTCATGTCCTCATCACAGCGGTGTCAAGTAATTCCGAATATTGAGTAAAGCGATTGCCAGGGGAGCGTACGTATACACGGTGTAGAAATATGTGGAGCTGGGTTGGCTATATATGGTAGCAAAAGATTAGCAATAATCAATTCAAAGATGCAATGTTGAATAAACGCTCAACGACGGTACTGTGCTGGTCCTAGGCTAGACCGGACTAGAGACGCGAGCCTAGAACACTAATGAGGTCACGTCGTAGCACAACTAGCATCAATGAAGGATACTAAGTAGCTCTGGACAGCAAGATATAAGTGAAGATCACAACGGCAGTAAAGATAATGAGGTGAAACAACAGCCAAGCAGGATATATCAACAACTTTGTCTCCAACTTTCCTCTGAAAAAGTTTGTGCCGATTTTTTTGTTTTTTTTTCTTCTCTCTTTTTTTCCCTCACACTTTTTTTTTCTTTCTCTCCTTTTTTTCTCTCTGACTTTTTTTTCTCCTTTTTTTCTCCTTTTTTTCTCTCTTTTTTTCTCCCTCTTTCCAAAACAAACTAGATAAGATGCAGATTGGATCAAGTGAAGATGTGAACGATCTCAACTATTATTATGACAATGAATGGTGGGTAGCACGTGGTGGAAATTGATGGATGGGTGGTGGACAGCGGAAGAGATAATGATGCAGCGGTGGCGTGACTAATGTGAACAGAACTCGAAACTCTAAACGAACTAGACACTAAGACCAGCAACTCGACACGACGATGCAACCGATAATTCAACTATGCAAGCAATGAAAAGAAAATTGCAAAGGCTCAGACTGGCTTGGACCAAGGATGAATAGATCTAACTCTTTTTTGTGGCTTTTTCTTGGACAATAGGCAAGAAAATAAATCTAATCTAGGAAAACTGGAAATTCTCACCGAGCAACCTGAAAACTGATACCACTTGATAGAGGCGAGGGTGTCCCGATCTTTCGATGAGATGATAACTATCGATTTGGTGGAGACGACTTTGACGATCCGACTACAAACGTGCACGACGTTGCGCCTTAGCAATCGCTAAACCAATCTCCTGAGGTTACTGACGATGCCGGAAGCACGGTCAGCCTGACCACGAAGGTCTATTCCTGCAAGCAATCGAAGAACGAGCAAGAATATGATAAAGCAATCTGAATATTGCAAATATATATGAGGTATTGATAATGGTGGGAATCCGTAAGCGGTCTTGGTCTGGTCGTTGGACACAAACGAAGTACACGAAGTTGCGTTGGCTAACTTTTAACTAAACAAATCCCAAGGAAAAGCTACTAGATGGATCTACTTATATAGGAGCAAGGGGTGGAGGCCAAGGAGGTGGGAGGACGTCCCAAGGCAGCCTAAAACTAAATCTAGGTCGTACAAGGCCAATGGGCCCAAGTGGAGGTGATGTAACACCTTTGGACTTGTAGTTTGACTCGGATTCTGCTGCAGCATCAGATTGTTTCGCCCACAACTCAACGCTCCGGACGAATTTGAAGGTGATTCCAATTGGGTTGGAAAGTGCACGAAATCTAGTTTCCAACAAAAAAAGAATCACCCAATTCGGAGTCCGTATGAAAAACTTGTGTGCGTTTTGAGTCAGGTGTGTCTGTGCAGTCCGAATCTGAATCCAGAACGTGAGAGACTTGGACTCTATCTTCTCTTGGGCCAAAAGTGACGTGAGAGAACTTTTTGGACAGCAAATAAACATCTCTTTCTTCCTTATCTTCATATGTGGATTGTACAAATGTCCCATACACCTGCAATTAGACAAAACATAAAAGTGTGTGAAGTATTTTTGTTCTGGATAACATAAATAGATTATTGAATAGTTTGCACTAGAAATCACCTGACAAATATGCATATATGCAATATTTTTGGTCATATCCAAGGTAGTCATGTCCTCATCATCCTCCCTTGATTTTTACATATATGACACATGAATAGATGAGTAACTTGCATAGTTCATAAAATCTAAAGCCAAAAAATTAGCACAAGAAGTAGAAGGCATGAAAATATTGCAACTCAGTTTGCACATATAAGTGAAGCTCTTATTCATTTCAAAAGATTGACAATGTTCATCATTAAACCATCCCAACATTGGTGAATAAACCTTACTTGCATCAAATTTACATGCTACAACATGCTTAAATAAGCAAACATGCAATAAGTCATTCAACACAGAATCATCACCAAGATTAGAGGTCATATCAAAATGATTAAACATTGGTTCTTTTGCATCAATAGTTAATTCAATGGGTGCACTCAAAATTGTTGGTATTTCAGTTGTTTGATCACATGGCAAAGTCAAATTATCAACGTAGTCCTCTAAAATAGGTGGTGTGATCAAAATAGTGGGTAGCTCACCAGATGGTGCATTCAAATTGACAAGGCATTCATCATTCTCATGTAGAGATGGAAGATCAGTACCTTTGTCATTACCTCTTATGATCAACTCAGATGATGTAGCCACTCTCGGGGGCGATGTGTCACATGGTGGAGGTGATGTAGTCCTGACAACAACGGATGTGGTTGTCATAGTATGCCTAGTAGTTGAAGGAACAATCATATCAACTCTTGGAATGTGCACCGTGCGCTTGTTCTCCTTGTGGCCAACACGTCGTTTTATTTCCTGTTCAGCTTTGCAAGCAAGATGAAACAAATGGTCCATAGGATAACACTCTTCATGAATTAGTATCTCTTGAATATCACGGTTTAATCCTCCCCAAAATCTATCCATAAAATCATCTTCACTTTCTTCTAAAGAGGAATGCAACAAGGTAGTTTGTAAATCATCATAATATTTTGTTACAGTTTCACTACCTTGTTTTAAGTGTTGCAACTTCTTAATCATGCCACGAGTATAATAAGCAGGGACGAAAGTATGTCGCATGGCAAGTTTCAAATCATCCCAAGTAGTAGGTATATAATCAGGGTGTAACCGACAATATTCACTCCACCAAACCAAAGCATAACCAGTGAAAGAACCAACCGCAACCTTAACCTTTTTATGTTCATCGAAATTATGGGAAGAAAATATATTTTTTATGTCGAACTCCCATTCAATATATAAAGCAGGTTTAAAACGGCCATTAAATGGTGGTATAGATACATTAACCTGATCATGTGCACTTGGATGTTTGTGCACCTCTCGTGACGGTTGTGGTATTTGCAAAGGTGGTGGCACGTCCCCCGCGATCGACAAAGCCCATGAATTGACTCTGGATCCTCTCATGATTAGTAGAACAAGAAACAAAACCCAAAAATAATGTTCCTATAACTACTAGGATGTGGTGGTAAAACGCTCACAGTAAAGCAAATATCAATGTCTTACAAGTTCTTACCATGCAGCAGGCGGTGATCGGCAACCAGCGGTGTCAAGTAACTCCGAATATTGAGTAAAGCGATTGCCAGGGGAGCGTACGTATACACGGTGTAGAAATATGTGGAGCTGGGTTGGCTATATATGGTAGCAAAAGATTAGCAATAATCAATTCAAAGATGCAATGTTGAATAAACGCTCAACGACGGTACTGTGCTGGTCCTAGGCTAGACCGAACTAGAGACGCGAGCCTAGAACACTAATGAGGTCACGTCGTAGCACAACTAGCATCAATGAAGGACACTAAGTAGCTCTGGACAGCAAGATATAAATGAAGATCACAACGGCAGTAAAGATAATGAGGTGAAACAACAGCCAAGCAGGATATATCAACAACTTTGTCTCCAACTTTCCTCTGAAAAAGTTTGTGCCGATTTTTTTGTTTTTTTTTCTTCTCTCTTTTTTTTTACTCACACTTTTTTTCTTTCTCTCCTTTTTTTTTCTCTGACTTTTTTTTCTCCTTTTTTTCTCTTGTTTTTTTTCTCCTTTTTTTCTCCCTCTTTCCAAAACAAACTAGATAAGATGCAGATTGGATCAAGTGAAGATGTGAACGATCTCAACTATTATTATGACAATGAATGATGGGTAGCACGTGGTGGAAATTGATGGATGGGTGGTGGACAGCGGAAGAGATAATGATGCAGCGGTGGCGTGACTAATGTGAACAGAACTCGAAACTCTAAACGAACTAGACACTAAGACCAGCAACTCGACACGACGATGCAACCGATAATTCAACTATGCAAGCAATGAAAAGAAAATTGCAAAGGCTCAGACTGGCTTGGACCAAGGATGAATAGATCTAACTCTTTTTTGTGGCTTTTTCTTGGACAATAGGCAAGAAAATAAATCTAATCTAGGAAAACTGGAAATTCTCACCGAGCAACCTGAAAACTGATACCACTTGATAGAGGCGGGGTGTCCCGATCTTTCGATGAGATGATAACTATCGATTTGGTGAAGATGACTTTGATGATCCGACTACAAACGTGCACGACGTTGCGCCTTAGCAATCGCTAAACCAACTTCGAGAGGTTATTGACCACGCCGGAGCACAATCAACCTGACCACGAAGGTCTATTCCTGCAAGCAATCGAAGAACAAGCAAGAATATGATAAAAGCAATCTGAATATTGTGAGTATATATGAAGTATTGATGAAGGTGGGGATCCGTAAGCGGTCTTGGTCTGGTCGTTGAACACAAACGAAGTACACGAAGTTGCAATGGCTAACTTTTAACTAAACAAATCCCAAGGAAAAGCTACTAGATGGATCTACTTATATAGGAGCAAGGGGTGGCGGCCAAGGAGGTGGGAGGACGTCCCAAGGCATCCTAAAACTAAATCTAGGTCGTACAAGGCCAATGGGCCCAAGTGGCGGTGATGTAACACCTTTGGACTTGTAGTTTGACTCGGATTCTGCTGCAGCATCAGATTGTTTCGTCCACAACTCAACGCTCCGGACGAATTTGAAGGTGATTCCAATTGGGTTGGAAAGTGAACGAAATCTAGTTTCCAACAAAAAAAGAATCACCCAATTCGGAGTCCGTATGAAAAACTTGTGTGCGTTTTGAGTCAGGTGTGTCTGTGCAGTCCGAATCTGAATCCAGAACGTGAGAGACTTGGACTCTATCTTCTCTTGGGCCAAAAGTGACGTGAGAGAACTTTTTGGACAGCAAATAAACATCTCTTTCTTCCTTATCTTCATATGTGGATTGTACAAATGTCCCATACACCTGCAATTAGACAAAACACAAAAGTGTGTGAAGTATTTTTGTTCTGGATAACATAAATAGATTATTGAATAGTTTGCACTAGAAATCACCTGACAAATATGCATATATGCAATATTTTTGGTCATATCCAAGGTAGTCATGTCCTCATCATCGGCGACCACGGGTCCTCTGCCGGTGGTAGGCTTTGCAGCACCTCCCCGACAGAGGGCCTACCTCCGGGGGACTCCTTGCTCCACACACCATGCGGAGGGCCTGGCTCCCGGCCTCTCTCCTGCAGCCCCCAATGCGCTCCTCAAGGTGGAACGGAGGTTGCCGAGCTAGGGCCGCCGTCCACTGCTGTGACCTGAACCTCCTGCGATCCATGGTTTGCATAAGCTTGCCCCTAAGGAATTAGCGGTACCCGGTAGCTGCTGCTGCCAGCGCGGTTGGTCAGGCTTCCTTAAGGCTCCTGGAAAGGCTCGGCTTCTGGCGTGTCTTCCTCCCAGCCTGGCCCGAGGAACGAGCCAGGGTCGTCTTCCAGCACATACTCCCGATCCACCATGCGGGGCACATAAGCCTCCGAGGCCGCCGCCTCGAAGACTTAGCCGTAGTGCCCCACGCTCCATGTTGCCTGGCCTAGCGCGCCGTCTTGAGGATGGTAGGGCAGCGGCCTGCCCGGTCGTAGGCAGCGATGCGCATGCCCTCGTTCACCTAAGATGGTGCTGGTGCCGCCTGTCGTCCGACGCCGATGGTTGAGATGGTGTTGCCGAAGCCTTGGGGCGTGCCTAGGGGCACGTAGGCGCGGAGAGGCCCGTCGCGTGATCCGACCGGGCCCCGGGGCGGAAGCTGGAAGCAGAAGGGCGGTGCCCCCGAGGCCGCGGCATCCAGGAGCTCGGCAACATGCTCCATCAATGCGTCCCGTCCACTCTCCATCAACCTGCATCGTAGCAGCTCCCGAGCTATAGTGAGCGCGTCTCTCATGTTTGCTTGTTCCCGTCGGGTATGCGACACCATGGCCGCGTCGTGGCTTGAGGCCCTTACGGCTGCCCGCACCTACCACGGAGTAAGGGCGGGCAGTGCGTGGCCATGCCGCCCACGCCCCACAGCATTCTACGGCATGTGGGCTGCCTCGGGCACAGGGTTGAGGTCTTCTTGGGCAGGAGGCATGGCCCGAGCTGGCTAGGCCACCCAGCGGTCGGCGTTGGTCATCGGGTCACCGGACATGGATGCGACGAAGCAGTGGGACGCGGACCAGCGGAAAGAAAACTTCGACACACCCCTACCTGGCGCGCCAAATGTTGGATATTGGGTTCCGGCAAAACCCTTAAATTTCGAACACTGGGGTGCGCACGAAGATTTCCCCCTACTGAAACACACCCTCAGCCTCACCGCGATCTCTAAGCTAGCTCAATCAACTCACAACACAAGAGACACGATATTTATACAAGTTCGGGCCACCGTTGTGGTGTAATACCCTACTCCTGTGTGTGTGGTGGATTGCCTCTTGGGCTGATGATGAACAGTACAAGGGAAGAACAACCTTGCGAGGAGATGTGTTCTTGTGCTTGGTGGTTTGCTCGGGGAGAAATTGATCCGTCCCCTCTATGGTGGTGGCTAGCCCTATTTATAGGGGCCCTGGTACTCTCCCCAAATATTGAGCGGGAAGGGATCCAACAACGACCATTTTGAAAGGGGACAACTAGTACAAGCTATCCTGACTAAAGGTGGTCTTCGCCTGTCAAAGGCGCTGGTGGTGACGTCGTCTTGGGCTCCAGGATGACCTTCATCCTTCCATCTTGCTGGTCTTGGTCTTGTTGCACCGATATGGAAACCTTTGCCTGATGCCTCGGTACTCCGCGCCTGCGCTTGCCCCCTTAGCACCAAAGGGTAAATGAGGACACTGTGCGTGCTGGCGCCCGCCTGGCGCCCACCTGGCCTTGGTCGTCATGGCTTGCATCACAGGAATCTTGCGAGGTACCCCTTGCCTTGATCTCTCCGCCTCCTCACGAGCCCGCCTGGTGAGGCCGCTCCTGAGGAGGCCTTGTGTCGTCCGCCCCGCGAGGCTTGGCCCCTTGCGAGGGTCTTGGGTGTTGGTTGATGAAGATGGGACGCACTGGGCCACTGGTGGAGCCATGCCGCGGGCCGTAGGCAGGCAAGTCTGGGGACCCCCTTTCCCAGAACACCGACAGAGCTCGCCATCCATAAGGATCTCGGCACAGCCTTGGAGATGTTCAACATGGCGAACAAGTGTGCAAGGGCTGATGATGAGGACATCAATACAATTGTTACACCCACAGCCCCTGCTGCTATACATACTGGACCAATTACTAGAGCTCGTGCACGCCAACTAAATTACCAGGTACTTTCGTTTCTTGGTAATGATTCTAATGTTCATGAGAATATGATGCTGCCTAAATTGGATACATTTGTTTTGCTTACAAATGAAGGGCCTAGCTTGGAGAAGGATGAACATTGGAGCAAGAACAAGCATGGAGATGATGGCATGCGCAAGGGAAACAAGAACGGAGTTACAAGTGATGATTTCAGGACTTTGAAGCCACCATAATGGGTGCATGAAGCCTTGGACGAAATATACAAGATGCCACTTCATAAATTTCGTCCCGAGGCTATTTTAGGTGCTGCGTCACCTTATTATTGGGCCAGGCCCATGTAATTTCGAAATACATAAGTATAGGCTATTTTCAGAGTCCGTATGTGTGGGGAAACAAGAGATAGGGTTGATTTCGGACCCCTCCACCAAGGGCCACGAAATTCCCCCCCTCTTCCTCCATATATACAGCCCTTAGGGCATCGTTTAGACTTTGGGTTTTGTTTAGATTAGAAGTTCGCCATAGCTGCAACTTCGCGTACTTCGTTTGTGTTCCACGACCAGACAAAGGCGTCACAGAACCCCACCTTGATCAATAAAGCTTTCATCTTATATTCGCAATATCCAGATTGCAATCTCAGTTTCTTGCTTGTTCTTCGTTTGCTCGCAGGAAACAGACCCTCGTGGTCAGGTTGATCGTGCTCCGGCGTGGTCAATAACCTCTCGGAGATGGTTTAGCGATTGCTAAGGCGCGACGTCCTCGCACGTTCGTAGTCGGATCGTCAAAGTCGACTTCCACCAAAGCGAAATCCATCATCTCATCGAAAGACGGGACACCTTTGCCTCTATCAAGTGGTATCAGATTTCCAGGTTGCTCGGTGAGATTTTACAGTTTTTCGTAGTTTAGATCGAGTCTGTTCTTCATACCTATAGTCCACGAAAAAGCCAAAAAAAATTAGGGTTAGTTCATCCCATCCGAACCAATCTGAGCCTTGCATAATCTTTTCTGTATTTGCTTTGTTGAATTTGCGGTTGCATCGTCGTGTTCAGTTGCTGGTCTTAGCGTCTAGTCTTTTAGAGTTTCGAGTTCTGTTCACAAGTTGTCACGCCGTCGCCGCACCATCATCATCGCCCCTGCCATCTACCACCACCGCTCCGAATCCGTATCCATATACCACAACCAATCCGTGTCCATATACCACCACCGATCCATATCCATATACTACCACCGCTGCCGTATACCACCACCATATATCCACCACCAATCCGAGTTCCTTGCTTATTAGGTTTGTTTTCGGGATCAATCTAGATTCCGATTCGTGTTTCCTTGCCGGAGTAGGTTTCGGGAAAAAAAAAAAGAGTCGGGTAGCCACGCTCCGTTTAGGCCCAAAATTTTTCGAAAACGCATTTTTCGAAAAAAATTCTGGCTATCCTATTTTTAGGTGTTTCTGAGTGTTTTGAGACAGGTGCCATTATAGGAAGTTTTTTTTGACCCGTTTCCAGTTTTTGGGTCCAGGCAGTCGAAAAAAAAAATTTGGTCGAAAAAATTTCGTGCCCATCCTGTCAGTTTGAGCTAGGAAGAGTTTTGAGACACTCGCCATTATAGTGATTTTTCGCAAAAGAAAAAAGCAGCGCAAAAAAAAAGAGCGCAAAAAAAAAGAGCGAAAAAAAAAATTCAGTGTGTGCTTTTCCCTTGTTTACGTGCCGCGCCGTGATTTTGTTGGTGTTCTAGGCTCGCGTCTCTAGCACGGTCTAGCCTAGGACCAGCACAGTACCGTCGTTGAGCGTTTATTCAACTTTGCATCTCTGAATTGATTATTGCTGACCCTTTTTGCTACCATACTATAAGCCTTCCCAGCTCCACATACATCTACGTCGTGTGTTCGACTCTCCCTGGTAATCGCTCTATCCAAGCTTTGAGAGTTTTTGACTACAACGGTTGCCGATCACCTCCTGCTGCTGGGTAAGAACTGGTAAGAATTTGAGATTTGCTTGACGGATTTGTGATACACCACCACCACTTCTTAGTAGTCTGTAGGATCATATTCTTGTGTGTTTCTATTGCTGCTAACCATGCCAGGATCACAAGCCGACGAGATTGACTGGGAGAATTTATCGAACAAGGAGCTTCATGATAAGTTTCAGCAAATGATGACTGAACAGGTGCAAGATGTGCTGAACAATTTTGAAGAGGCCATGGAGAAGATCACTGGCTTTGAGAAGACGTTCGAAACAAAGCTCGATAACAAGTTTAATGAATTGCTCGCGCGTCTTCCACCACCACCACCCGCTGCAGCTAACGCACCTCTCCAACAACAACAACAACAACGACTACCTCCACGTCGCGAAGCAGACCTCCGCCGAGCAAGCCGTGTTCCTCTTGCGTTTGGCCAAACTGTTGGTGCTGCTGTTGATACTTCTGTGACTCCTGCTGCTGATGCGGAGGAGGATGATTATGTGGGAGACTATGAGGATGAGGTTGATCAAAATCAACACTACGTGCAGCCACCTGTACCACCACCAGCAGGTCGACCTTAGGTATATATTCGTAATGGTAGGCCTGCACCACCACCTCAGGTACGAGATGATGTCCATATTCCTAAACTGAAATTGAATATTCCACCATTTGAGGGTAGATATGTTCCTGATATATATCTTACTTGGGAGTTAGAAACTGAACAACGATTTACATGTTTACAATATCCTGAGGAGAGACGAGTTGCTGCTGCCGTTTGTGCTTTCACTAGTTTTGCATGTGTATGGTGGTCTGAACATTGTAGATTATATCCTATTCCAACTACTTGGGCTGCTTTGAAAACTGCTATGCGTACGCGTTGGGTTCCACCATATTATCAACGTGAATTGCTTCAAAAATTGCAGCGTTTAAGACAAGGGAAAAATTCTGTAGAAGAATATTATCAGGAATTACAAACTGGCATGATTAGATGGGGTATTGTTGAGGAGAATGAAGCTATGCTTGCACATTTTCTGGGTGGATTAAATAGAGAGATTCAGACCATTCTAGACTATAAGGAGTATACTAATATCACTCGTTTATTCCATCTTGCTTGTAAAGCTGAACGTGAAGTGCAGGATCGACAAGCATTGGGGCGAACTAACTTTTCTGCAGGCCGACCTTCATCATCGACACCACGTGCATCTTCTACTTCAACTGCACCAGCACCTCCATCCGGTGCCACCTCCAGCCGTGATACAAGAAAATAGGCACAACCACCATTATCTGCCAAGAGCGCACCTGCGGGGCCTGCACAGCGTTCTTCTTCTTCCATGGCATCAACAGGGCACACAAGTGATATTATTTGTCGTCGTTGTAAGGGAGGAGGTCATTATGCGAGAGAATGCAAATCTCCGCGTGTGATGATTGCTACCGCGGATGGTGGATATGAGTCCGCTAGTGACTATGATGAGGAGACTTTGGCTCTTATTACACGTGAAGAACATGGTGGAGATGATTCTGATCATGAGACGCAATACATGGCTCCTGAAGACGCTGACAGGTATGAATGTTTAGTTGCTCAACGTGTTTTGAGTGTGCAGGTCACACAAGCTGAGCAAAATCAGAGGCACAATTTGTTCCATACCATTCTGTGCGCGTCATCATAGACGGAGGGAGCTGCAACAACTTGGCTAGCATGGAGATGGTGGAGAAGCTTTCTCTCACCACAAGACCACATCCACATCCTTACTACATCCAATGGTTCAACAACAGCGGCAAGGTTAAGGTAACACGTACTGTTCGTGTGCATTTTAGTATATCTACATATGCTGATTATGTTGATTGTGATGTGGTACCTATGCAAGCATGTTCCTTATTACTTGGTAGACCATGGCAATTTGATAAAAATTCTGTACACCATGGTAGAAACAATCACTATACTCTTGTTCATAAGGATAAAAATATTACTTTGCTTCCTATGACTCCTGATTCCATTTTGAAAGATGATATTAATAGAGCTAATAAAGCAAAATAGGAGACGAATAAGAGTGAAAATCAGATTGTGGCAAAAGAATTTGAGCAACAAATGAAGCCTAATAATAAATCATCTAGTGTTGCTTCTGAAATTAAATTGAAAAGTGCATGTTTATTTGCCACCAAATCTGATATTGATGAGCTAGATTTCAGCAAATCTGTTTGCTATGCTTTTGTGTGCAAAGAGGCATTATTTTCATTCGAGGACGTGCCTTCCTCTTTGCCTCCTGCTGTCACTAACATTTTGCAGGAGTTCGCTGACGTCTTTCCACAAGACGTGCCACTGGGATTACCGCCTATTCGAGGGATTGAGCATCAGATTGACTTAATTCCCGGTGCTTCACTGCCAAACCGTGCACCATACCGTACCAATCCAGAGGAGACGAAGGAGATTATGCGTCAAGTACAAGAGCTTCTCGACAAAGGTTATATACGCGAATCGCTTAGTCCTTGTGCTGTTCCTATTATTCTAGTGCCGAAAAAGGATGGTACATCACGTATGTGTGTCGATTGTAGAGGCATTAATAATATTACTATTCGTTATCGTCATCCTATTCCTAGGCTAGATGATATGCTTGATGAATTGAGTGGCTCTACAATATTCTCCAAAGTTGATTTACGTAGTGGATACCATCAAATTCGTATGAAATTGGGAGATGAATGGAAAACAGCATTCAAAACTAAGTTTGGATTATATGAGTGGTTAGTCATGCCTTTTGGGTTAACTAATGCACCTAGTACTTTCATGAGATTAATGAACGAAGTTTTACGTGCTTTCATTGGACGATTTGTGGTAGTTTACTTTGATGACATATTGATTTATAGCAGATCTTTGGAAGAACATTTGGAACATTTACGTGCTGTTTTTATTGCTCTACGTGATGCACGTTTGTTTGGTAACCTTGGGAAGTGCACCTTTTGCACCGACCGAGTATCTTTTCTTGGCTATGTTGTTACTCCACAGGAAATTGAAGTTGATAAAGCCAAGATTGAAGCTATTGAGAGTTGGCCGCAGCCCAAAACGGTCACACACGTGAGGAGTTTTCTTGGCCTCGCTGGATTCTATAGGCGTTTTGTGAGAGATTTCAGCACCATTGCTGCACCTCTCAATGAGCTTACAAAGAAAGACGTGCCTTTTCTTTGGGGTACCGCACAGGAAGAAGCCTTCTCCGTATTGAAAGATAAGTTGACACATGCTCCTTTACTCCAACTTCCTGATTTTAATAAGACTTTTGAGCTTGAATGTGATGCTAGTGGAATTGGATTAGGAGGTGTGTTATTACAAGAGGGCAAACCCGTTGCATACTTTTCTGAAAAATTGAGTGGGCCTAGTCTGAACTATTCTACTTATGATAAAGAATTATATGCTCTTGTTCGGACTTTAGAAACATGGCAACATTATTTATGGCCCAAAGAATTTGTTATACATTCTGATCATGAATCTTTGAAACATATTAAAAGTCAAGCTAAACTGAATCGTAGACATGCTAAATGGGTTGAATTCATTGAGACTTTCCCTTATGTCATTAAACACAAGAAGGGAAAAGAAAATGTTATTGCTGATGCATTGTCTCGTCGCTATACTATGCTTTCACAACTTGACTTCAAAATATTTGGTTTGGAGACCATCAAAGATCAATATGTGCATGATGCTGATTTTAAAGATGTAATGCAGAATTGTAAAGAAGGAAGAATGTGGAACAAGTTTGTCGTTAACGATGGATTTGTGTTTCGTGCTAACAAGCTATGCATTCCAGCTAGCTCCGTTCGTCTTTTGTTGTTGCAGGAGGCGCATGGAGGAGGATTAATGGGACACTTTGGCGTGAAGAAGACGGAGGACGTACTTGCTACACATTTCTTTTGGCCAAAGATGAGACGGGATGTTGAGCGTTTTATTGCTCGATGCACTACATGTCAAAAAGCTACGTCACGACTCAATCCTCATGGTTTATATATGCCTTTGCCTGTACCTAGTGTTCCTTGGGAGGATATATCTATGGACTTTGTTTTAGGTTTACCTCGAACAAAGAAGGGGAGGGATAGCATATTTGTTGTCGTGGATAGATTCTCGAAAATGGCACACTTTATACCATGTCATAAAAGCGATGATGCTGTTAATGTTGCTGATTTGTTCTTTCGTGAAATTATTCGCTTGCATGGTGTGCCAAATACTATTGTTTCAGATCGTGATACTAAATTTCTTAGCCACTTTTGGAGATGTTTATGGGCTAAGTTGGGGACTAAACTGCTTTTTAGTACTACTTGTCACCCCCAAACTGATGGACAAACTGAAGTAGTCAATAGAACGTTGTCTACTATGCTTAGGGCTGTTTTGAAGAATAATAAGAAAATGTGGGAGGAATGCTTGCCTCATATTGAATTTGCTTATAATCGTTCATTGCATTCTACTACTAAGATGTGCCCTTTTGAAGTTGTGTATGGTTTCCTACCTCGTGCACCTATTGATTTGTTGCCTCTTCCATCGTCGGAGAAGGTTATTTTTGATGCTAAACAACGTGCTGAATTGATTTTAAAAATGCATGAGTTAACTAAGGAAAACATTGAGCGTATGAATGCTAAATATAAACTTGCTGGAGATAAGGGTAGAAAACATGTTGTGTTTGCACCTGGAGATCTTGTTTGGTTGCATTTGCGTAAGGATAGATTTCCTGATTTGCGTAAATCAAAGTTAATGCCACGTGCTGATGGTCCCTTTAAGGTGTTAGAGAAAATAAATGATAATGCATATAAACTTGAGCTGCCTGCAGATTTTGGGGTTAGTCCCACTTTTAACATTGCAGATTTGAAGCCTTATTTGGGTGAGGAAGATGAACTTCCGTCGAGGACGACTTCATTTCAAGAAGGGGAGGATGATGAGGACATCAATACAATTGTTACACCCACAGCCCCTGCTGCTATACATACTGGACCAATTACTAGAGCTCGTGCACGCCAACTAAATTACCAGGTACTTTCGTTTCTTGGTAATGATTCTAATGTTCATGAGAATATGATGCTGCCTAAATTGGATACATTTGTTTTGCTTACAAATGAAGGGCCTAGCTTGGAGAAGGATGGACATTGGAGCAAGAACAAGCATGGAGATGATGGCATGCGCAAGGGAAACAAGAACGGAGTTACAAGTGATGATTTCAGGACTTTGAAGCCACCATAATGGGTGCATGAAGCCTTGGACGAAATATACAAGATGCCACTTCATAAATTTCGTCCCGAGGCTATTTTAGGTGCTGCGTCACCTTATTATTGGGCCAGGCCCATGTAATTTCGAAATACATAAGTATAGGCTATTTTTAGAGTCCGTATGTGTGGGGAAACAAGAGATAGGGTTGATTTCGGACCCCTCCACCAAGGGCCACGAAATTCCCCCCCTCTTCCTCCATATATACAGCCCTTAGGGCATCGTTTAGACTTTGGGTTTTGTTTAGATTAAAAGTTCGCCATAGTTGCAACTTCGCGTACTTCGTTTGTGTTCCATGACCAGACAAAGGCGTCACAGAACCCCACCTTGATCAATAAAGCTTTCATCTTATATTCGCAATATCCAGATTGCAATCTCAGTTTCTTGCTTGTTCTTCGTTTGCTCGCAGGAAACAGACCCTCGTGGTCAGGTTGATCGTGCTCCGGCGTGGTCAATAACCTCTCGGAGTTGGTTTAGCGATTGCTAAGGCGCGACGTCCTCGCACGTTCGTAGTCGGATCGTCAAAGTCGACTTCCACCAAAGCGAAATCCATCATCTCATCGAAAGACGGGACACCTTTGCCTCTATCAGCTGAGGAGGGGCGCCTCACCCTCCTTGAGCTCCTTGACGCTGACCCAGAAGACAAGAAGGCCAAGGCCAAGGACGTGAAGCGCAAGGGGTCGACCGTGCTCGCGGCCAAGCCGGAAATGAAGCGCGGTTGCGACCACCCCGAGTTGTCCAAGAGCAACCGACCATTCTGTGTCCTCCACAACGTCCACAGTCACAACACCAACTACTGCCAGGAGCTCAAGGCCCTCCGTGACGGGCGCCTCGGTCGACGCCCCGAGCACAACGATTGAGGCTACAACCGCGGAGGTGGTCGAGGAGGAGGACGCTGGGACAGCCGTGACCATCTCCTGGAGTGGCGCGACCATCCTCGGGAGGACCGTTGGCAGGGCCAACCTTGCGTGGGTGCCTGGAGGGAGCAGCCTCATGAGGAGCGCCCTCAGGGCAATGCCGGTCTGCCTCCACTACCTCCACTGCCAAGAAGGAACGAAGAGCATCACCAGGACGAGGGGGCTGGGGGCTTCCAGGAGCCTCGAGCCATCGCCTGCATCCTGGGCGGCTCACATGCCCTAGCCTCTCACTGCGTATTCAAGCAGTTCGCGCGGAAGGTGAACACATCGCTCCCCAAGCCAGAAGCCACTCGCCCTCTCAGGTGGTCCAAGTATGCCATCACCTTCAGCTCCTCGGACCAACTCAAGTGCATGGTCGCTGCCGACACGCTCCCCATGCTCTGCTCTCCCATCATCAGCAACATGGTCGTCACCAAGACTCTCATCGATGGTGGAGCGGGGCTCAATGTCCTATCTGTTAAAACATTCAACAGACTCCAAGTACCATACTACCGACTTTAGCATACCAAGCCATTTTCAGGAGTAACCGACGGCTCTACACACCCGATAGGGCAGATCCGCCTCCCTTTCACCTTCGGCGAACGCAACAACTACCGCACCGAGCTCATCGACTTTGATGTTGCCGACATCTGCCTGCCCTACAATGCCATCCTAGGGTACCCAGCACTAGCCAAGTTCATGACAGCGATGCACCACGACTACAACGTCCTCAAGATGCCAGGAAGCGGCGGCGTCATCACGGTCGCATGTCAGGAGAAGGATGTGGTGTGCTCCCTCGAGCGCGCCTTCCAGGCTGCAGCAGTCAAGAACCCCGAAGATGAGGGTGGTGCCCGCCCTCCAGAGGTCACCCCCAAGACGAAGAAGCTGCAGCTAGGTCAAGGGTCTCGTGAGGAAGCATCGCCCGAAGACGCGGCGCTGAGCCTCGTGTCCCAGGATGCGGCGCCTTCACCCATGGCATAAGGAGGCGCGCACAACGACCCTCTCAGGCTGGGCTCGAGGGCTCTCCTCGAGAGGGCCTCAGACCTAGCCAGGGTCACATGGGAGGCACTCGGGCACCATGTGGAGGCGCTCTTCAGAGCACGCTTCCTAGGAGAAGGCAACATGCGGGAGGCGCCAGGCATTCAGGAGTTCATCAGCAAGGCAATCGAGGAGATTCAAGAGCCGAGGGTTCTGTAGGGTGATCACCGCCTACCACGAGGCGCGGCTCACTGCCCTGGCGAGGGTAAGGAGTTCCGCGTCTGCATCGACATCCCAGGTCTCAATAGGGCCGCATCTCGGCAGCTCTTCTGGCCGTCTCGTCTCGGCCGATGCGAGGGTCCACCCCACTACTACGTCCGCATGCCTTTCGGCCTACCTGGTGCGGCTGTGGTGTTCCAGCGCTGCGCAAGGGATGCCCTGGCGGCTCGCGAGTTACCTTTAAATTATCAATTGTCTGATGGGCGCTTCGCCACCAAGAACGTCTCGCGCCCTTGCGAGCCCCCCCCCCCTCGCGACCGCCTCATGATTAAGGACTGACATGACATTTGTGCTCGCGTCCGTCCCTACAATGTCGCTAAATTCAAGAGGCTGAGCTCTGGCTCACGGGCCTGTCCCCGTGTACGTCACCTCCCATGGCCCTTGGTGCCTTGTTCTCGCATGAGCTAATCGCGGGTGGGTGAGTGAGGGTGCGTGACCTGGTGCCCCCATGGCCACGGGATCCGCGCGCCGGTTGTTTTTCTTTAGGATCTTTGCATGAGAAGACTGGGCACGTCGTCTGTGCTCGGGTCCGTCCCTACAGCGTCGATAAACCCAACGGCTGAGCTCTGTCTGGTGGGCCGGCCCCGTTCACGTCACCTCCTGGGGGCGTTGGTGTCTGGCCTTCTCATGCAATAGCCTCAGGAGACTCATTCGGTGCAGGATACCTAACCATCTTGCAGGACTGATACAAGTATTCCCAATCAAGCGCGGGCGCAACCCGCCTTGAGGTAGGGCCTCGTGAGTCCCGCACTGGCTCACGGGTGCCCATATACACCTCCTCCATCCCTGCCGTGCAAGCCACGTGTCAGGGCGGGGCTATACACACCCCAGGGGCTCTTCTTAGAGGGAGGCCCCTCCCACGCACCAATGGAAGCACCATGCTCTGTGCTGGCCATCGACACTACCGAGGAGCGGCTATGCCAGTGCAAGAGCGAAAGCACTATGCTCCGAGCTGGTGATAAAAACTGGGGGTGGCCTCGCTGCTACATTAACCTCATGGAGCTTCTGGGCTCAGTGACCAGCCTCACCGCGTTGCTCTCCCTCGGGAGGGTAGTGCAAGGGGGCTGGGCACGGGGGTAACACTCATGTCATGCCTGGCGTACCCCACCTCGCCGGGCCCCACGGGCCTAGTCTTCGCGCGCCCCTCCCGAGCAAGAGGAAAGGTATGATGGTCGGTTCGTACGTCAAGGGGGACTCCTGAGCATCGCGTCTCAGGAGGCTAACTTGCCACATAGCCCCTCACCCCTTGGGCTCGTCCTGGCGATCCGGACGACCCAACGACGGCCGAGGTATGCGCGTGGCCGGGCCCTGCCGACGCAGAACATCCTTCGCACTTTTTTCCTATGTTGTCCGCACGTCAAGGAGGACTCCTATGCATCGCGTCTCAGGAGCCTAACTTGTCACGTGGCCCCTCACCCCTTGGGCTTGTCCTGGCGATCCGGACAACCCAACGACAGCTGAGGTATGCACGGAGTTGGGCTCTGCCGACGTAGAACAATAAAGCAGCTGAAAAAATCGAAGGACCATAATCTAACTATTACAAAATATATTGTTCCAAGCAAAAAGTTTTAAACGCCTCCACGAGGCATGCTGCATGATACAGGACAAACAGGAAGGAGCAGCGTCACCAAGCCACCTCTTTAGCCTTGGGTGCTGCCGTCACCCGCCAGCGGAGCCCCGTCGCCAGGCGTGTCGCCGTCCTCTTGTCCCCGGCCGGAGGATCGACGACAAGGAACTTTCTCAGCAGGGCGTCCATGTAGCCCTTCACGGCGGCAGCAGCAACGTCCTGGGAGTCAAAGTCCACGGGATCGAGGAAGGAGGAGAAGTTGAAGCCGGGGTCCCGGAGATAGAGATGGCTGAAGACGCACATACGGGCTGAGGAAGAAAGCAAGCGAGCCTTACCTTCCACCAAAGATCCAAACCCGTCGACAACATCCTCGAGCGCTGCCATGTCCTCAGGGAGCAGAGCGGCAGGGCTCTCCCTCGGGGTCGTCACCGTCGCCTTCTTTAAAGGATCGTCCTTGAAGAGCGACCACTAGGCCTTGTGGAACCTCGCCTCGAGGGAGGCAATGGTGCTGCGCTCCATGGTGGCCGCTTCCTAGGCCTCGGCAAGGGACGCTTGGGCTGCCTCTGCCTCCTCCTTCAGCTTGGTCAGGCGGTCGCGCTCTGCAACCTGATCCAGGCCGCCTTCTTCTTCTTGGCTTCTTGATCGGCAATGGCAGCCTCCCGGGCCTTCAGCTTCTCCTAACGCTTCTGGAGCTGGCTGGCCTGGGCAGCCTGTTGAACCTGAAGAGCCTAAGAGCCTTCAGTTCAGCCTCCACCATGCGGCACCGATCCTCGGCTTCCGTGGCCTCCTTTCGCGCCAAGTTGCGTGTGGCGGCAGCCATCCCAGACACCTTCTGTGCCTCCTCCATAGAACTCCAGGCCGCACGTACGGACGCGTCAGATTGGAGCCATCCAGAGATTAGCCCCAGGCAGCCAAGCGCTGCGCGCCGGTCCGAGCCCCGAAGATCACCTTGGAGAAGGTCCAACGCCACTCGTGCCTCCTCCAGGGCTCCGGAGGTGGCAGGGGCACCATGGCCCAGCTGCACGACGGGCAGAAGAGAAGACGTCCTCGGTGTCAGGACAGGAGAAACCACTACAACAGGAAGGACCGGGGGCTCCAGGGGCTAGGCGGCCTCAGCAGCCGCAGCAAGGATGGGTGTCGGCGGGGTCAGCCCCGCTGAGGGCGCCAGCACCTCCTAAGGACGGGCTTCCGCACCCTGGGGAGACGACATCACCGCCAGAACTGCAGGGGCCGCAACGCTCTCCTTCGCCGGGGCTGCGGCGACCACCTCGACACGCTCGACCACGACAACACCCGCGCCCTCCTTCTACTTCTTCGACGGCTGCTGCCTTATGACAGGCGAAGATGCTAAGCATCGCGTCAGGAATCAATGACAGGACCAAGGGAGAAGACTTATTGGTCGGCAAAGACATAGCTCCTCTTCAGGCTCAACAACGGGGGCCGAGCCAGGGCAGCCGGAGCTGCACTCTTGGAAGCAGGAGAACTCGCGGTCGGCACCACTCGGGACGCTGCTGGCGAAGGCGAAGCGCTGGTAGGGGGGTCAGCGCAGTCCTGTCCTTCTTCGCGGCAGACCACTTGGGCTGCTTCGAGGAGGCCACCCCGGACCTCGTAGTGACCCCGGAGGAGCGAGCCAGCTCCACCACCGGACGCGCATCATCGTCATCGTCGTCAGGGAAATCACGGAGGAGCTCCCTCTACCTCAGGATAGAGGATTCCCCCTCGCCCTCGTCCTTGGTGGCCTCAGAGGATTGGTCGCCGGAGGACAGGTCCACCAAGGAGGTAGGTGGCAGGGGAGGCCCCGCCCGCACGAGCCCGAACTCGTCGAAGACCGGCATGGCGGTAGCCAGCTCCTCCCCGTCGACCCGATAGTACAGCGGGAGCCAATCCTCCGGAGGACCGCTCGGGTCTTTCCCAGTCAAGTAAAGCAACACCTTGCTCAGCTCCTCCTCGAGAAGGGCGTCTTGGCGCAGGCGGATCTTGTCGTCAGCGCGCCCAAGCTTCCATAAGGGGAGGGAGCGATCTTGAAGCGGCACTAGGCGCTGCATTAAGAACTCCTTGATGATCATGGCCCCCGTCAACTTCTCGCTCTTCAGGTCCTCCTCCATGTTCTTCATCAACGGCCTCAGGGAAGGGTTGGTGAACTTCTCAGAGAGCCACCCCTTCTCGGACGAGGGGAACTCAGTCGGCAGCTCCAGCAAGTCCTGCAAGCACTTGGCACCCATTAGAACCCACCTCTTCAGGGCATCCTCCACCTTATTCCCAGCACGGGAGATCGCGTTAACACCCCGGGCTGCAATGAAGCCGACACACCTAGCGGGATGGTCTCCGCCCATGCAGAGGAAGAAGAAGTGGCAGAGCATGGCGACGGAGGGCATCACCCCCACGAGCGCCTCACTGTAGAAGGCAAAGATGGACATGAGGAGGATGGAGTTGGGATGAATATGGAGTGCGTGGAGGCCATAATGGTGAAGAACAGCGTAGAAGAAGCGGGAGAATGGGGGCACCAGCCCCGAGTAGACACTGTGCAGGAAGAAAGGGTAGAAGGTACTGTTCACAGGTTCTGGCGCAGCGGCGGCGACCCGGAGCACAGTCTCCTTCCACTCATTGTCCCAGCTCGCCATTAGGAGAAGCGCGGTCTGGAGATTCTCCTTGGTGACGGAGGGCGCAAACAGCACCGGCTCATACCAGGCGGAGCCGGTAGCCGAGGCTGAGGCCTTGGTCTTCTCAGCAACCATTGGGCGGAAGATTGGAGGAGAAAATTGGCAGATCTGGTGAGTTCTTCCAGTGTTGGGAGAAGGGGATCTGGAGCAAGATGAAGAGGAGGCAATGAAAGCCCAAGTCAGATGGTAGCCCTTTTGTCAGATGGAAACAGTTGCCGAGGCAACATGGGGAAGTGGAGACGCCCACATCCCATCAATCGCCATGCGTCATCAAGGCTGCAGGCAGTTAGGGCTCGCGGTGCTCCGCACTTTCCCTTTGGCTTCGCCGGGAAGCCAAGTTCGAGCGCGCCTTGGGCCCGGGGGGCTACTACCGGCATTCCGGATATGGGGGTATCCAGACTTGCCTGCCTTCGTCCCACCATGTGGCTCCATCGACAGCCTGGTACGGCCCAGCTTCAACATCAACAGCTCAAGACCCTCGTGAGGGTCCCAGCCTCGCGAGGCGGATGGCGCCAAGACCCCCAATGGGATCGGCCTCTTCAGGCTGGCTCCTGAGGGGCGGAGAGTTCTATGCAAGGTGTACCTCATGAGGCTCAGCTGACGTGAGCCATGACGACCAAGGCCAGGCAGGCGCCAGGGCGCCAGTTCCCTCTTTGGTGCAAGGGAGGCAAGCCACGGGCATAGAGTCCCGAGGAATCAGCCAAAGGTTTCCATTCTGGTGCAAAAAGACCAAGACCGCCAAGACGGCGGGACGGAGGTCATCACCGAGCCCACCGCAGTGTCACGACCAAGGGCTTTTCACAGGCGAAGACTACTTTTGTTAGGATAAGCTGTAGTACTTGCCTCCTTTTAAATCTGGCTGTTGTGGGATCCCTTCCTACCAACATTTGGGAAGAGGACCAAGGCCACTATAAATAGGACTTAGCCAGCACCATAGAGAGGGATCGGATCCATTCTGACCCGACCCCCTCACCAGCTCTCTTGAGCTCAAGAACACCTCACCTCCCGAGGCCAGTTCATCCACTGTACTAGTTCATCCTCAGGTCTTCGAGGCAATCCACCAAAACACTGGAGTAGGGTATTACACCACAAAGTGGCCTGAACCAGGATTAACTGATGTGTCTCTTTGTCTCTTCGAGCTCGCCACGCTAGGCTTAGGAGTACCGTGAGTAGGCAGGCAGGGTAGGTTGAGATCTCCGCACGCACCCTAGAGTTCGAACCTTTCAAGGGTTTGCAGAACCCATAATCCGACAATATCACGCCCTGCTGGGGCGAGAAGCATTCACACGCTTCCAAGCCATACCCCATTACGGGTATATGAAGCTCAAAATGCCCGGGCCCAATGGAGTTATCACTATCACTAGTGATCCTGACATAACACTCTGTGCTGAAAACAACACCGCCTCTCTGGCCCTCGAGGCTTTATTCGAGGCCCTCACGGCCGAAGAACTAACCACCCTACGTTCCAAAGTGGATAGGGATGATGTAATCCTTGATAAGAGACCCAAATCCAGTTCCTTCAAGCCAGCAGATGAAATAGTCAAATTTCAAGTCCACCCTATGGACCCCAAGAAGATAGCTTCCATTGGGGCACAGCTGGACCCGACGGTCGACGCCGCATTACGCGCATTCCTGCATGAGAATTGGGGTGTTTTTCCCTGGCACCCTTCGGATATGCCAGGTATCCCATGAAGACTGACAGAGCATAGCCTCAATATACTGAAAGGATACAAACCAGTCAAGCAAACTCTGCACCGTTTTTCCGAACCCAAATGACACGCTATGGGGGAGGAGCTAGCCAAACCACTTGAAGCCGGGTTTATCAGAGAGATCAAACATCCGGACTGGCTACCAAACCTGGTCATAGTACCGAAGAAGGATAAACCCTAGCGCCTGTGTGTCGATTTCAAAGACCTTAATAAGGCTTTCCATAAGGACCCCTTCCCACTACCTCGCATTGACCAGATTATTGATGCAACTGCAGGACACCATTCCCTATGCTTCCTCAACGCATACTCCAGATACCATCAAATTAAGATGAAAGAATCCGACCAAGCCGCTACGACATTCATCACTCTGTATGGGCCCTTCTGCTTCAACACTATGCCTTTCGGGCTCAAGAATGCCGGCGCAACTTACCAACGCATGATTCAAACATGCCTGGAAAAGAAAATCGGCAAAACTATGGAGGCATATGTAGATGACATAGTCATCAAAACCAAGCATGTCGAATCATTGGCGGATGACTTACGCCTTACATTCGACAACCTCTGAGCATATGACATACGGCTCAATCCGGAAAAATGCGTTTCCGGCATTCTAGCCAGAAAACCGCTTGGGTTCATTGTCTCCAATAGAGGAATCAAAGCTAACCCAACCAAGATCCGAGTCCTCTCATAGGTGGCAACACCAACCGACCTCAAGCAGGTCCAAAAACTAGCTGGGTGCATGGTAACTTTGAGCCGTTTATCTCCAGACTAGGGGAAAAGGTGTTGCCATTATATTGCCTGCTCCGCCGCACCGACCAATTCGTGTGGATAGACGCTGCCACAGCCGGACTGGAAGAAATAAAGGCTTTGTTAGCAAGTAACCCAATCCTGGCCGCACCAAACGTCAGCGAACCTTTGTTGCTCTACATATCTGCAACTCACCAGGTGGTAAGTGCGGTGCTCGTCGTTGAACGAGATGAAGAGGGACATAAATTCCCAATTCAAAAACCAGTATATTACATAGCAACGGTCCTTACACCATGCAAATCCCGATACCCACATTATCAAAAGATAGCATATGCAGTCTTTGTGGCATCCCACAAGCTGCGGCACTACTTTCAAGAGTGCTTGATCACGGTGGCTTCCGAAGTACCACTTAATGACATCATAAACAACCGGGACGCCACTGGCCGGATTGCCAAATGGGCCACGGAGCTCTTACCATTTGAAATAACTCACAAGCCAAACCGAGCTATTAAATCTCAGGTGTTGGCTGACTTCATCGCTGAATGGATAGAGGCCAAACTCCCTAAAGAGTATGACACATATTCCAACTGGGTGATGCACTTAGACGGCTCTAAAATGCTAGCCGGACAGGGGGCTGGTGTCGTCTTGACATCCCCCACAGGAGACACAGTCCGTTTTGTGCTCCAAATACTATATACAGACTCTAACAATGCAGCCAAATATGAGGCCCTATTGCACGGTCTCCGGATGGCTGTCGCCATGGGCATACAACGCTTCGAGGTGCACGGAGATTCAAACCTCGCAATATCCAAAATAAATGGAGAATTCGACACAAAAGATCCAAAGATGGTGGCTTACCGCAACACCGTACTCAAAATATCAGCTCGGTTTGAGGGGCTCGAGTTTCATCATGTGGCTCGAGAGAGTAATCAAGCTGCGGACATTCTTGCCCGCATGGGCGCCAAACGCGACCCCGTCCCACCTAACACTTCTGTGGAGAGGCTCTTCAAGCCATCCATAGTGTGGCAGGACGAAAGCGGCAACACCATTCTGGAGCCGATCATACCCCCAGATTTCAAACACAGTTTCAATATCATCGGGGGTTCGGGCACCGAACTAACACCATCGGCCCACGAAATCATGGTTGTAATTGCCTCGTGGACTGAACCTTTCCTAACCTACCTTACTACGAATGAGCTCCCTGATGATCATACTAAGGCCGTTGTATTGTTCGACGCTCGAAGGCCTACAAAGTCCATGAGGGGGAACTGTACAAAAAAACTACTACCAGAGTACTTCAAAGATGTATCTCTAAAGAAGAGGGACGACAACTTTTGGCTGAAATACATGCCGGTCTTGGTGGCCATCACGCTGCAGCTCGGGCCCTTGTAAGTAAGGCCTTCCGTATGGGTTACTTTTGGCCCACGGTTTGAGCAAACGCATAGGACCTCGTACAGCGCTACATCGGATGCCAGCTTTTCGCCAATCAAAGCCACATGCCGCCCACTTCCCTATGAAAAATCCCCATTACTTGGCCTTTTGCGGTCTGGGGGCTAGACATGGTCGGACCCCTTAAAGGGGGAAGCCATAAGAAGAAATATTTACTGGTTATGGTCGACAAGTTCACTAAGTGGATAGAAGCCAAACCAGTCAAAACGGTCGAAGCTGGACCGGTTAGACTTTATATCCGGTGTCATACACCGTTATGGTGTCCCGCACAATATTATTACTGACAACGACTCTAACTTTATGGTTGATGAGGTGAAAACTCGGTGCGCTAATTTGGGCATCAGGCTTGATAACGCCTCTGTATATCACCCTCAGACAAACGGTCAGGTCAAACGGGCTAATGGCCTGATCATGAGCGGCATCAAACCCAGACTAGTACGATCTTTGCAAGAATCAGACAAGCACTGGGTCGAGGAACTCGATTCCGTACTTTGGGGGCTGCGAACCACGCCCAATCGCATGACCGGATATGCACCTTTCTTCATGGTGTACGGCGTGGAGGCAGTCTTGCCTTGCAACATTATTCACGACTCACCTCGAGTGCACATGTACTAAGAGAGAGAAGCCGAGCTCGATCGGCAGGACGATTTGGACGGCCTGGAGGAAGAGCACGACGCCGCAAAGACCAGTTCCGCATTCTACAAACAGCAGGCTCGGTGATATCAAAGCAGGGAAGTACGGGCAAAGACTTATAATGTCGGTGAACTCGTTCTACGCCTACCAGAGAAGAAAAAGGGCAAGCCCAAACCTAAATGGGAGGGGCCCTTCATTATAGATGAAGTCCTCACTGGAGGAGCCTATCGCCTTCACAATGCTTTGGATAATCGCTTGGAACCAAACCCATGGAACGCTGCCTGACTCCGGAGATTCTACGCCTAAGTCAGCACTTATACTCGTCCCTTCTGTTCTCCCTTATCATCTTTTTCTTCTTTCTCGTTTTTGTACGACTTCTAGCTTGTGTTCGGATAAACCGCATACTTGAGGGGCATACATCATTAAATGTACATACCCCATAATACCTGGGGGCTCCTTTCCACAGAAGCTTATTATCATTATTATTTTTCGAGCATCAAGCTCACCGTATATATGTGTTGTCTACTCATGTGTCTTGTCTTCGCCATTATATGCACCTTTATGACTTAAGTTTTTGCCAAGCTGGGTTGCCTGGCTCCTGTGGTTATGCCCTACGTTCCCGCTTGTTTGGCTAGGGCATAAAGGGAGCACCTCTATGATTGTTACAGCCGGGTTATCCAGACGTGTACCTCAGATGGGTGAAGTCGAAAGCTAGCGCTCTTAAGGGAATAATTGGTTGGCGGACAAAAGTCAAACTGCCCTCGCAGCAATATGAGCCCCCAAATTATAGCAAGTACTGTGATTCTTAGCATTACAACTCCGGCATTCACAAAAACGCATGCTGGCCCAGGGAGAGGAACCCTTAACAGAACTATTCTCTCTGGAAGATGTTTCTTACGATCAAATGTAATATAACATAACTCCGCAAATACAACTTGTCTGTTCAAGCAACTATGACCGGACTGCCTGGTTTTTGTGCATACTTTAGTGTTTACCGACGGTATAATATTCGGAAACACTCCAAACCTCGGGTTTCGGAGGTCGAAGCAGAAAGTCTGCCATGACATTCGTTTTACAATTCGGCTGGAGATAAGTTTGTTGATAAAAGTACATTGCTACTTGGACTCAAAAACTTCTTCCTCCTCTAGACCCTCTAACAAGTTGTCTAGTTTACAATCCCGTTGAGAAAACTTATCGGCTATTTTTACTTGGTCGTACACTAAGCTAACATGAATTTCTTGTCCATCTGGTCCTCGAGGTCCGACCCGGGCCATATGATTCAGATCAAGTCTGGTGTACTGTGTTTTCACCATGGCCCAGGCCTCTCGTGCGCCTTCTCGACATGTCGATATCTTCCATAGCTCGAAACGGCGACGAGCTCCCTTGAGTAAATTCATGAGCTCCTCCATACTTCCCGGAGGTGGATCAGATGGCCATAAAGCCTTAGCCATGTTCCTCCATGCTTTTCGAGCTTGCTCATGCACTTTGGATAGCTCTTGTAGCAGGTCGCCTTGGAATCCAGACACTTCTCCCTCGGGATGTTTGGTTAGCACACCTACATAAACAAACTTATAAAACTTTCAAACAGGAGACCGTGTGAAAGTCAGGTTAACGAGCATACTGAATATGCCACCTTTCAGCTTCCTATTCTCCTTCAAAGCATCCGATAGTTTGGCTCTTAAATCCTTCAGATCTTAGGCTTGCTTGATATTTGCATCCTGTAGTTTGTTCTTCTCATTAATGGTCCGTGTCAATACACGTTGACCAGCGGCTTCTTGCCCTTCGGCATGTTGTTTGTCCGCTTGAGCAGCCCTTAGCCTCTCCTCCAGTTGATCTGTCGAACCTACCAAAGAAACGATGCATAGTTAAGCAACATCGTTGTAGGCACAAAATCTTATTTCCGGGCTACTGTTGTACTTACCATCAGGTGCCTTCTTGGATTTATTTAAATTTTCCAGTTCGGCGGTGGCAACAGTTAGCTTAGTTTGGCATTCTTCTAGCTCCTTGGATAATGTCTTATTTCTCTCTGTGAGTACCTGAAAATGTAACGACCCTTAAATCAGTTGGGCCAACTGCTTCAAGACTCGGGGGCTACTGTTATATGCTTATTGAATCTGCACAAAAAGTACTTACCCGCTTATCCTTTGAAAGTTGGTGAGTGGCTCCAGCAAGTCCATCCCAGGCAGCTCGGATGTAAGCATCCGTTGAGCTGAAAGCGTTGAATGCCTCTTCGGTGAAATTTGGGTCACACATAGCTGCTCTCCGCCGCCGATGATTCATCGCACTCTCCACTTTGGAGTTTGTGACGGATACATTATCCGAATCGTCTGGGAGATGACAATCCGGCATTGCTCCTGCATCCCCTCCAGTCCTTGTGGCAGGGTCCGGGGCCATATTAGTCTGCGCATGGCCGGCTAGGTCTCCGGATATAGTCCGGCATACGCTCCTCCTGTTATATGGCACAATAGGAAATGTCACCATCCAATCTATCCAGTGAGTGCATGTTAAAGAATCATATCTCTTTGACAAAGGAGAGGGGCCTGCAGTATCGTCATTTTCCTTTCTTTTCAACGATGTGCCCTGTGCGAGTGTCGTCTTCCTAGAAGACGCCTTTGCCGTAGTACGATGGGATGAGCGTCGCCCCTTGGGAGCACGATACAGTGCGGCAAGTGAGTCACAAGGGGAAAACTCTCTCTGAGAGGGTGTCTCCTGGGTACTTACATGGGAGGAGGGGAGAAGGCCGGGGTAATCGGCTATAATAGCCACTTTCGTGCCGTCGTAGCTCGTCTGATGAAAGACTCCTTCCTTCATTTCTATGAATATATTCGGATCCTCTTCAAATCCGGGATCTTGGTCTCGATTATGGTTCTCTGCTTGTGGAGCGGGGCTGTAGATCCCTGCGACGACCTTTCTCCATTCGTGTTTAAGGGTAGCCATAGTAAAATTCGACTAAGCTTGCTTAGAGAAAAAGATTGGGTGAGGCCTATGATTAAAACTTACCCAATCGATGGGGTTATACATGGAGAAACCTTCTTGGCATTTATGGTGGGTGAAGTCTTCCTTCTCCCTTTTGTAAAGATCAGCCAACATGGCGCCCAAAGCGGCAAAATTGTCTGGACCCTTGCGCCCACAGCGCGATGCGTCCTCCTCCTCGTTGTAATGCCACATGGGAAGCCTTCTGAATTGAAGTTGCTGGACGCAACGCATTATTGAAATCGCCATTACCTCAACTATGGACAGTCTGGAGTGGGTGAGTATTCTGATCTTGCTCACTAGCCTCTTAATCTCCGCACTGTCTTATTCTTCATAGCTTCGGGGACGCCAGTTGGCGCGCTTCTTTAAAGGAGCAGTGGAAAATTTGGGAAGACCTTGCCGGATTGGGTCCGGGAGAACAACGTCTTCGATATAGAACCACTCCGAGGGCCACTCTTAGGATGACTTCTTCGGAGTGCCGGACATGTATCCTGTTCCAGCTATGCACTATACTTCGGCGCCACCCACCTCGAATATGGATCCCTCTTGGGAGCAGGGGATGAGGCAGAAATATTTCCTCCATAACTCGAAATGGGCCTCACAGCCTAGGAACAGCTCGCAAAGAGCAACGAAGCCTGCAATGTGCAGGATGGAGCCTAACGTGAGATTGTGCAGTTGGAGGTCATAATACTCTAGAAGACCTTGGAGGAAAGGATGAATCAGAAATCCCATGCCTCTCAGCAGGAAAGAAACAAAGCGCACCCGTTCCCCTTCAGTAGGATTGGGGAAGTTCTCCGTCAGGGTTTCACCGTTGATGGAAGTTAATCCCTCCCGAACGAGGACTAGATCCGAGGGTGGGAGATATCCCTGCGTCTGAAGCTTGGTCAACTAGGCATGGGATATTGAGCAGATCTCCCAATCGCCTTTTTGACGACCGAGGGGGCGCGAGGAAGAACTAGGAGCGCCAGCCATGTTTGGATGAATTCCTATGGCAAGCTCTAAGGATTTTTGCTTGGTAAGGAATGGTATCTGAGATTCAATCTCTTTAAATAGACGCCTTCCCTATATGGACAAGGGGTTACTTGCAAAAATGCTTAGGCCCTTCGTATTCGTTTGACACGTGGAGGCCGAGGCGACAGCGGCGCAGAAGCTGAAGGGTATGGTATTTAATCTAAAAGTCGAGCTATACAAAGTACAATGGAGAACCCACCTTGCAAAGCCGAAGCCATGAAGCTGGATATAATGTCATCATTGACGACAAGTTCGGGGGCTACTGAGGGAGTATTGGATTATGGGGTCCTCAAGGAGCCGGCCTATGTGATATGGGCTGGGCTGATGGGCCGTGAAGATACAAGACAGAAGGCCTTCCCCCGTGTCCGGATGGGACTCTCCTTCGCATGGATGACAAGTTTGGCATCCGGATGTGTAGTTTCCTTCATCTATACACCGACTTTGTATGACTCTAGTGCCCTCCGGTGTCTATATAAACCGGAGGGTTTAGTCCGTAGAGGCAATCACAATCATACAGGCTAGACATCTAGGGTTTAGCCATCACGATCTCGAGGTAGAACAACTCTTGTAACCCCCATACTCGTCAAAAGTCAATCAAGCATGAAGTAGGGTATTACCTCCATTAAGAGGGCCCGAACCTGGGTAAACATCGTGTCTCGTGCCTCCTGTTACCTTTGATCCTTAGACGCATAGTTTGGGACCCCCTACCTGAGATCTGCCAGTTTTGACACCGACACCGACCCACCCACCCACCCACCCCCCCACACACTAAGACTGCTCTAGGCGGAGCATTTGTTCCTACCACCCTTAGTCCAACCTTACCCGTATGATAAACAAACACCTTAATTTACTTGTATAACATGGACAAATTCCACTTTACTTTAGTAGTTGGCAAACTTCTCATAACTATATAACGCAGATCACGAGTAGGAAGTGACATTTTTTTATACAACCACGTTTACATGGCCACGTAAATCACTAGCTAATGTGTAATACCATTATATTTATACCCCGATGCAAAAGGTTGAGTACATGTCCGAAGAGTAGAGTCACACACACACTCTGTCTCTTAGAATCTCACACACATACCAGTTACGTGACGCCCCCTGAGCAGAACCGTCTGTTACAATTTGTGCACCCGCGGGTACACATGATGGTGCACATTTATTTAGGCTGGACCGTGAACCCATACAGTTGCTGCATTCATTCTGCTGCTGCCGCCTCTTCTCTGGTCGCCATCGCCCGATGGCCATGACTCGACCGAATGTAACAACATACACCGTACTCCTGCTGGGGCAGCGCTTTAGTCTAGAGGCGGCGTGAAGCCCGGATCACAGCTGGCCTGCCTCCGGAGTCCGGACTAGCCGGAGCCGGACGAGGAGGCATTGGAGGCCAAGCAGCACGCAGAGCCGGAGGAGGAGAACGATGATGCAAAGCCGGAACATGAGGACGACGACGCGTGCGAAGCAGAGCCGGAGGAGGACGATGATTTCCATTATACTCAGACTTAAAGGGCTTTGAGTTTCATGCCCCATTTATTTCATAGAGACAAGAGAGAGGAAATTTTAGTGGTCATGCATGCATCTTTTTGTGCTAGCACTCCTATATAATGGTTGACCGATCGCTTCTCGCAGACGTGCTCGGGCGGTGGAAGAGGAAGGAGAAGGGAAGCGGGCTGTGGAGTACGCCAGTTGCAACACGAGCTCCAAGGAACGTTCGTGCCAAACAACGAATAGTTGTACAGTATAGTCCAGCAGAGTTTGCATTGGCCTTTAGGTTGTGTGTGGATGACATGGCTGCAACATGTAGGCTGCAGTTTGACATCCTACCGCTCCGCTTCGCACGGTTTGGTCATCCAGGATTTGCATGCACGCATGTCACACACATACCTATTGAAGGCGTGCTCGAAAAAGGGTGACCAGGTCCGCTAGTCCGCATTGGTCCATGCGCCCGGAAAACAACTAATCCCAGTCGATGTAAATGTCGTGTGTGCTTTAATTCCGAGCTAGTGGATGGACGCCAAAATGCCATACAACGAACCACCCGCCAGCTCCCTAATCTCTATCTCTACTCTTCTTCTTCTACTACTTCTACTACTCTTCTTTTTTAATTTATAAAAAAACAGAGTTGGTGATGATGGTGTGCCTGCCATCCTGCAATATAGGCCGTCCGATTTATATCTGACAGATAGGAAGGAAACTATGGCAATTTTGCAAAAAGATACCCACACCCCTCTCCACATTTGCAAATAAGGCCTTCCCTCGTTCATCCTTTTCTCTCACAAGATATACTACTGATACAAATGCATCTTGATGTTACGTGCAACGCACAAGGATGTTTCCTTGGGGGTCTCTCAAGCACGACGTGGCCATAGTTGTAAGTTGATGCCCCTTGAGATGCCGACGTTGAGGGGCATTCGGATTTTTTCCAATGATGTTGCGGGAAACCACAACCACCTATGGGACCAAGGGTCCCTTGATGGTTCGGTAGGCGGGATGTCATGTTGCACAAAGAGCAAAGGAGCATGGGGCAGCACGACAGAGATCATACGAGCAATTTTACCCAGGTTCGGGCCGCTGCGAGGCGTAAAACCATATTCCTGCTTTGGTGGATTGATGGTGGAAGAATGGTGGTAGAGCGCAGTAAACTTACCTGGCAGGGGCGGTAGTGGCTACGCGCGTATGAGTCTGTGGGCGTCCAACCTTCTCCCCCTTTCTACAGTTGCCATGGGCCTCCTTTTATACATTAAGGGGTCACCACAATGGCAAATCAGTCATTATGCACTGATAAGATAATAAACAATGCTATCATACCTAACTCTGCAGGCTGACAGAGCGCACTAAATGCGCTACTCAATGTCACATCATAGCTCGCCCGGCAAGCCTTGCCGGCATATTTTACCAGCTTCATGCCTGCTTGCTTGACACATTGCAGGACGGGTGTCCTCTATAGGTATTCTTGTAGAAAGAGGCTGCCATCTGGCGAATGGCTGCCACTTATTCACTTTGCGGCTTGACACCGCATTGATTCACGACGTGGGTCATGGCAGAGTGGTTGGTGAGGTGTTTCTTTCCTCCGTGAGTCCCGGCAGGCCTTGCCGGGACGTCTTGGATGTTCTCTTCCAGGGGTGGCTCCGCCCTTGCCAAGCTTGTCTGCCCGGCAAGGGAAGCTTTTCTCCTGGTGGTATCTTGCTTCTCTGGCTTGATATTGGTCCTCTTGTTTTGCATGCTGGTCCCTCAAAGATCTTGGTCTCCTGTACTCTAGCATGTCCTAGTGCCATAATCTTGTTCTCGTGCCTGTGCATAGTCGGGAAACATACCTAGGGTCTGTTGCACCGATAGAAGCACCCGAGCCTGCCCTGATCGCGCTGCTGGGCGTCGTCGGGGTAGGTCCTAATAAGTGCATAGGCAGGGCGCTGAAGAGGGTGGTCTTTTGAGGTCTTTTTTGCTTTTTCATTAATCTTGAGCCTGGGCCAGTTTCTGGTTTTCCCGCGCGTCATGCTCAACGTTACGGAAGAACTCAGATCATGGCCCACAGGACGCCCGCGTCCCAGATCACGGGATGAAAATTGCCATCCCACTTGCTTCCATGCTTCGGGCACATCCGCCACGTGTACTCCATGCACCAGGAGGGGTAGTCGGTGGATCCAGAGAGCACGGGTGTGAGTGCCATGGTAGAAAATCAGGCGTCACTGGTTGGAGCAGCGGGTCGGTCCTGATTCCCTGCTCCACTGGATGGGCAGGGAGGCTATATTGGAGGAGCGGGGCGGATGCCCCTAAGAGAGAGGCCATCCCCTGCCTCATCCTTCTATAAAAGGGGGTAGGTAATGGAGGCACATGGCATGGGAGAGCATTATGGCAGGTGCCTGTTCTTCTTGAATTGGCGGAGGAGGATGGTGGTCACTCATGGAGGGAGCAGCTCCCCTCCTCGATTGCCTATAAAAGGAGGGGCGGAGGGGGGGGAAGCTGAGCCATCCATCTCCACATCCCTTCTCATGTCTTCTATCTTTTGCTGGTCATGTTGAAGGAAAGAGCCTGGGACCAGCCCCTGGGCTTTAGCCTAGAGTTATTTTGGATATGAGGAGGGTACTCGGGCGATGCGGCAATAGCACCGGAGGTGGAGACTCCGGCGCGATCATCGTTGGGTCACTCGTAGCTTTGATTCTGGTGGGAGGGTATGTGGACGATACCATGTCTAGGCCTGCAGCAGGCGTGGGGTGTGGTAGTCAGTCACTCCTCATTCTTTGTTTCGTTGCGACATTGAGGAAGAGCCTCGAGAGAGGTTCGCCGCCGCCGAAGGCAGATCTGACTCCCCTGGGTGTCATCCTTTGGTCATGCATGAGGGCTTCTTGCTCCTATACACGTCTTCGGAACGTGTAGTGGTTTTTGACGTCGGGGCCGTTGGGGACGACCATGCTCTCTGTGGGGTAAACCAGAGAGCACGGTGTCCGGCGCTGCTGCTGAGCTGAGGTCTTTGGGTGGCATCAAGAACGGGGGCGACCGTTCCGACAAGTCGTGTTTGCCGGTGACTTCGTGTCCTCCATCTGGTCCTCCGGCAGTGTCACGGCCCGCGCCTGCCCTCTGGTATCTTCTTCCTTGCTGAGGAGCCGTGCCATCCTGATCCTAGGGAGGCACCGAATCCCAGCTAGGTCCGCCACCGGCCTCCTTGACCTCTTCCTGAAGGATATGGATAGGGGCAAAGGCATCACGGGGCACTTATCTTTTTCAATCTTAAATCTATAGGCACTTGCCGAATTTTGATTCAAATAATGTAATCTCTCGAGTCCATGTTTGTCTTCTGTAAGGCTTGTACCTATAAGATCAACATAGTAATGAAAAAGATGAGCCTTGCTGGGAACTCGTGCATGTGTACGTCCATGCAGAGGTGTGATGCCTCTTTATTTTAAATAAATGAGTCTTCCTCGGCATGCTATCCTACCGGTACCCTTTCTATTTTGTTGCCGGGGACCTAGGTCTACCGGGAAAAAAATAAAGGGACCAGCCCCCTGCCAACCCTTTTTCGGCAGAGGCCACTACGACCACCCAGGCTGAAGCAATGTTCGAGCCAAAAGTGGGAGCACCTAGGCTTCAAAGAGTGGCGAGGTTTTATCATGCACAATTTTTAGCTTACAGAGCACTTATGGACAAGAGGTAGAACTTATCTGTTTGGCTTGCCGGGGATCGCAGTGCTGGTCAATCTCCTCAACTCCTTGTAGAAGCCAAGTTCAGGATAGGAACCTACAACTTCATGCAGATGAGAATGATGGAGGATGCGATCCTATCTATATGCAAATGCAAATGCTCATGAAATGCTTATGCAATGCTATTGGAATGCTCATGCATGCGTGCAACTTGGTCAGGGGCCCCCAACGCTTCGTTTATTTCTCTGTTGCACAGGGTCATCGCCCTGGCTTTGTACAAGTGGTTACATGCAACTGAGGAAAGGGCTATACAAAAGGGTGGCTGCTAGGCAGGGCCCGACAGCCACACCTTACGGGTAGAACTTGCGGAGATGCTCAATATTCCATGAGTTTTGCAATTGAATACCATCTCCAGTCTCCAGGTTAATTGTGCTATCTCTGGTGATTCGTACTACCCGGTAAGAGTCTTCCCACTTCAGCGTCAACTTGTTTGTACCCTTGGCCGACTGAACGTGCCTAAGGACAAGGTCGCCTTCCTCAAAACACCGGGCATGAACCCTGCGGCTATGATAGCGATGCTGGGCTTGCTGATAGCGTGCAGCACGCGTAGCAGCCCAGAGACAGTTCTCCTCGAGTAGCACAACGTTGTCACGCCGGTGTTGATCTTGCGCTACTTCATCATAGGAAAGCACTCGAGGTGACCCATAAATGAGTTCCGTGGAGATTAACTGCTTCTGCCCCATAGACCAGAGAGAAAGGAGTCTGCCCCGTAGCTCGATTTGGTGTCATTCTGAGGGACCAAAGGACTACCGGCAGCTCATCGATGCACCGCCTGCCGTGCTTCTGCAGTGTATCAAAGGTTCTTGTCTTGAGGCCCCGCGTCACTTCAGTGTTCGTCCTCTCAGCTTGCCCATTGCTTCTAGGAAGTGCAACAGAGGCAAATGAAACCTTGCTTTCGAGGGTACGAACATATTGCATGAAGGCGCGGCTCGTGAACTGGGTGACGTTGTCGGTAATGATCCTTGCCGGGACACCAAAACGACACACCAGTTCTTTCAAGAACTTGATAGCTGACTGAGTAGTCACCTTTCTCACGAGAGTCACTTCCGGCCACTTTGTAAACTTGTCGATGGCAACGAACAAGAATTCAAAGCCCTCGATTTCTCGGGGGAAAGGGCCGAGGATATCGATCCCCCAGACCGAAAATGGCCATGATAAAGTGATTGTCTGAAGAGCTTGGGCAGACATGTGGGTGTTCTTGGATTGGAACTGGCAGGCTTCACATTTTGTGACTAGCTCAACCGCATCTTGGAGGGATGTGGGCCAATAGAATCCTTGTGGAATGCTTTCGCAACTAATGCCCTTGATTCAATGTGGGAGCCGCACATGCCTTTGTGTATCTCAGCGGACAGTTGCTTTCCTTCTTCCCGGTAGATGCACTTCAAGTTCACACCTTTGGGCATCCTTCTATACAGAGTGTCATCGACAAACTGATACATACTGGCCCTCTGGGCTACTCTTTCAGCCTCGTCTTGGTCATTGGGGAGTTCTCCGGTTTGTAGAAAGTGAACTATGTGCCTTGCCCAAGTTGGAGCCTTGGGCTCGGCAACGAGGACTAGCAGCACCTCCTCATCTGCGGGGCACACTCCTCGTCTGCGGGGGCATGGTCCCGGTGGGAGGGTGCAGGTCGGCAAGTTGTGAGTTTTTGTTAGGGTCCCTGCCAGGAGCGGAAGGCTCTATCGGGAGAGGCTTACCGGAGTCCATCTTTGTCCTTTTGCGGGCCATTGTTGCTAGGGATACGGAGGGCTGAGTAAGATGGAGAACAAAAGTTCCTGGTTCCACAGGAAGCTTTTGCGCAACAAACTTTGATAGATGATCAACTATGTTGTTTTCCGCACGGGGTACGTGCTCTGTTTGCAACCCGTCAAAGTGCTCCTCCAATCTCACTTCCTCAACGTATGCCTCCATCAATGGACTTTGGTAATCCTTGTTGACTTGTGTCACCACAAGTTGTAAATCTCCTCGAATGATCAACTTCTTAATTCCCAATTATATGGCAATCCTGAGCCCGACAAGGAGCCCTTCATGCTCTGTTGTATTGTTGGTTGCCTCTTCCCGGGCAAAATGCATCTGGACAACATACTTCAAGTGCTCCCCTGAGGGGGCGACGAGAAGCACGCCAGCTGTCGGTGTCAAAACCAGCGGATCTCGGGTAGGGGTCTCGAACTGTGCGTCTAGGCGGATGGTAACAGGAGACAAGGGACACGATGTTTTTACCCAGGTTCGGGCCATCTCGATGGAGGTAAAACCCTAATCCTGCTTGATTAATATTGATGATATGGGTAGTACAAGAGTGGATCTACCACGAGATCAGAGAGTCTAAACCCTAGAAGCTAGCCTATGGTATGATTGTTGTTCGTCCTATGGACTAAAACTCTCCAGTTTATATAGATACCGGAGAGGGCTAGGGTTACACAGAGTTGGTTACAATGGGAGGAGATCTTCATATCTTATCGCCAAGCTTGCCTTCCACGCCAAGGAAAGTCCCATCCAGACACGGGACGGAGTCTTCAATCTTGTATCTTCATAGTCCGGGAGTCCGGCCAAAGGTCATAGTCCGGCCATCCGGACACCCCCTAATCCAGGACTCCCTCAGTAGCCCCTGAACCAGGCTTCAATGACGACGAGTCCTGCGCGCAAGTTGTCTTCGGCATTGCAAGGCGGGTTCTTCTTCAAATTCCCTGTACCCGTCGAATAGTGTCCTGCTTCTAGTGCGTGCTGCCCTCCTCGGCTTCTGTGCCCCATAATGACCATCTTCCATGTGTCAAACGAATGCGAAAAGCCAGGGGATTTTTTCATTTACCCC